>NC_141833.1:21785449-21865449 GCF_982586985.1 Callionymus lyra
GGGAAAATGTGAGATAATTATATTGTAGTTTCAGGGGAAAAAGTAAAAATAAAACAATACAATTAAACCTTCAGACAGAGATAAAAGAATAGAATAAAATAATAAATAATGACTAAATGTTGAATTAGGACTAAAAAGACTAAAGTTTCATAAAAATCTTAGTAGTTTGTTGGACGAGCACCGTGTAGTTCTGCGGCTGCAGCCCGAGCGACAGCAGCTCGGGGGTCCAGGGGGCGACGCTGCTGCTGCTGCGTGACCACAGCGACCACAGCATTGCTTCACTTCCATCAGGCTGCTGCATAAGCACTCTGAGTGACCCAGCACAGCGCGGGCCCATGTGGAAGTGAAACCTGCGTGGAGCAAACGAGGAAGGAAGGGGAGAGTGTTGGAGTGGGAACAGTTGAGCAACGCCATCTTCTCTCTCCAGCACACTTACAAAATCTGGCAGTAGGGGGACGAGGGGGGCAGCGGGGGGCTCCGCAGGGACGACTGGCCGTGGTCGGAGCTCTGGACGCTCATGAAGAATCCTGAGAGAGAAAAACACTCGTGAATCGACGGTTGCCGACTCGTCCTCCGACCTCACCTGTGCCGGTGGTGTGGTCGCTGGGCGGTCGAGAGTCACTGTTCGCTCTCTCTCTCCTCCACCTGGTGGCGCCGGCGCTGACGTCCGTCCAGCGACACTGGTCGCTCTCGAACGTGCACGGTCCTGGACGAGAGTCAAGTAGAACATTATAGATGTTATTAAATCATCTGGATCTGACCTCTCAACTACAGATGCTTCATGTTAAAGACTCAAGTCACTCTAAACAGTTGTAGGGTCTTTAATAAGAGTCAGGGTCAAAGGTGAAGAAAGAGGTCCAACTGTATTTAAGTGTCTTATGTCTTCAACATGTTCAACACAAGATTGAGAAGCTGTTTCATGGAGTATTTCAGTGTTTGAAGAGAAACAATCAACACTTTATGTTTTGGTGTCTTTTTAAAACATCTTATTTTGAAAGTTTCAAATGAAAGTTGTTGAATTAAAGCTACTGAAGGGTCACAAGTTCAACTAAAGTGTGTGTGTGTGTGTGTGTGTGTGTTGTTGTGATGTGTGACTCTATTTTATCATCAGTGTGTGTGTTGTTGTGATGTGTGACTCTATTGTATCATCAGTGTGTGTGTGTTGTTGTGATGTGTGACTCTATTGTATCATCAGTGTGTGTGTGTTGTTGTGATGTGTGACTCTATTGTATCATCAGTGTGTGTGTGTTGTTGTGATGTGTGACTCTATTGTATCATCAGTGTGTGTGTGTTGTTGTGATGTGTGACTCTATTGTATCATCAGTGTGTGTGTTGTTGTGATGGGTGACTCTATTGTATCGTCAGTGTGTGTGTTGTTGTGATGTGTGACTCTATTGTATCATCAGTGTGTGTGTTGTTGTGATGGGTGACTCTATTGTATCGTCAGTGTGTGTGTTGTTGTGATGTGTGACTCTATTGTATCATCAGTGTGTGTGTTGTTGTGATGTGTGACTCTATTGTATCATCAGTGTGTGTGTGTGTTGTTGTGATGTGTGACTCTATTGTAGCATCAGTGTGTGTGTTGTTGTGATGTGTGACTCTATTGTATCATCAGTATGTGTGTGTGTTGTTGTGATGTGTGACTCTATTGTATCATCAGTGTGTGTGTGTGTTGTTGTGATGTGTGACTCTATTGTATCATCAGTGTGTGTGTGTGTTGTTGTGATGTGTGACTCTATTGTATCATCAGTGTGTGTGTGTTTGTACAAAAATCTCTTTTCATTGAAATATTGTCATTAGAAAATGATCTTAAGCTCCGCCCACTGAAAACATTTGTTTTCTGGAGATGAATCTTGTTGACCATAACCACACCCACTCTGCTGTGATTGGTCAAGCATGGAGGTTTGTCACCGCGCGTTATCAATGGTCTCCACCTCCAAGGGACTTTTTATATAAACAAAGCGTGATTACAGCTGGAGGAGGAGTGAAGCCATTATGACGTCATAATGGACTCTCGTAACCTCTCGTTCGTCCAGATTTCAGAGCAACTTTATAAAGTAATAAAGTGTAAAACATGGTCATGATGAGGAACGTCTTGAGGAGAAGAACATTTACTAAAACATTTACTACACGAGTTGGAGTTTGACATTCGTTGACCTTTGAAGGAAGATTTTGTAACTGTTTTCTATGACAATTAATTTTATCTCCAACAATATCTTGACGTGAGAGTGAACGACGAGGAACCTGAGGAACCTGAGGAACTCTTGCAACACACAATCTTCTCCTCCTGCTGGTCCTTGATAAAGCCTTATCTTATCTCGCATCCTGTGTCGGACGTCTTACCACATCCGTCCTCGTCCTCCGCCAGCGGACAGTCGGCGCCATAATCACACCGAGCGGCGGCGGCGACGCAGGTTCCTGCCGATGACCTCCAGCAGAAGAACTGGTCGTCCTGACAATGAAAACAATAAACGGTCATAGAGGCCGAAGGTCACGGCGGTGGTCGGGAGCAGGGTACCTGGCAGGGGTTGGTGATGGGTTGGTCAGTGGTGGGGGGGTCAGAGGTGAGGGGGTCAGTGGTGAGGAGGTCAGTGGTGGGGAGGTCAGTGGTGGGGAGGTCAGTGGTGGGGAGGTCAGGGGTGAGGGGGTCAGAGGTAGGGAGCTCAGAGGTGGGGAGGTCAGTGGTGGGGAGGTCAGGGGTGAGGGGGTCAGAGGTGGGGAGGTCAGGGGTGAGGGGGTCAGAGGTGGGGAGGTCAGTTGTGGGTGACGCTGGTGCAGGGGTCGTGGGTGTGATGTCAGGAAGTTCACCGTCGTCTGGGTCGAACCTGCACTCAGAGGAGAAGGAGACGTCGTCGAGGGCAACGAGACCTCTCTGACCGTCTCCACGCCGGTACCTGAACACGACCTGAACGAAAGAAACGGTTCAGAAGATCCGTGAGTTAATAATTACTCAAATCATCCACGAGTCCAAACCAGCAACGTTGCTCCACTTTATTCTAAGGATTGTTTAATAAAAGCTCCCACCCCCTCTCAGTGAACTCATCCCCGCAGCAAATCATTAAGCACAGGTTTGCTGGTATTTCTGCATTGAACTGATAAAAACAACGCTTTGATAAAACGGACGAGTCAGAAGTTATTGTGACACGAGAACAAACTTCTCAAGTATTTTCTTCATTGAGGAGCAGCTCGTGCTTCAACTTCCTTCTTCCTAAACATGACACAGCAAAAAAACAACCTCCAGATCTCATGAGTCATGTGATGCAACATGTTCTCAAATCTCTTCAAACTTCTTCCATCTGGAGCATCTGCAGCTGATCCTTGAACAGCTAAATATATATATTTTTAAAAAGGTTAAACCTCATCATATTTAAGAGAAATAATTCAGAGAGAACAATAACATTTTTTAATATTTTCCCGTCAAACAACTAGTCAAGTGTAAATCTAAGGTGGTCAAATCATAATTAATCCTGGTCAAGCATGGAGGTTTGTCACTGTGCGTCATTGATCCCGGAAGACTCCACCTCCAAGGGACTCATTGTATAAAAAAAGCGGGCGTGATTACAGCTGACGTGTCGTTTAGGAGAAAAATGATATTTTTCTTATTAAGTAGTAAATCTTTTGTTATTCTTCATGATTAAAAGGTAAATTAATTGATGTGAGTCACTGAACTTTGAACCTGTTGCTTCTAAACATGGTTTCTCTTCTCAGACCAGAGGAAAAAGATCGTCTTCCTGACCTTGGACGTGAGCGCAGAGGTCACGACCACGACGGCTCGTCGCCAGCCGACGCCCTCTGAGTCGGGCCCGGTCCACAACAGAGCGTCGCCGGAACCAGAACTCAAAGTCCTGGACCATAGAGAGAGTTGGATTGAGTCGTCGTTCAGAGAGAAGAAGAAGAATCTGATCTGTTTGAGAACGAAACAACATGGAAGTCACTCAGTGTCGTTAGAATATTTGAATGAATTTAACACTTTTTATGTTAACATTTATTTTTCATTTACATTTCATTAAAAGTGTTGTTTTTTTCTCAATAATGGGATTAAATATTTTTTGTGTTTAAAGTTGGTTTTTTGAGAACGATTTAATTTTTTAGTATTTGTCTGTCAATATTACATAAACATTTTTATATTTAAAATGTAACCAATATATTGAATTTAGAAAATATATATTTGTATTATTGGAATATCACACACAAATATTTTGAAGATAATTATCATATTATTTTTTATATTAAAAAGAAAAGAAAAAGGAAAATATTCAAACAAGTGATTAAATAAAATTAACCATTAAAAAAATTCAAACAAAAATCCAACGTTAAAAACTACATTTAGATAAAAAACGACATTAAAATATTGAACTAACTATTCAATATCACGACACTGATCATAAGGATCCATAGAACGACTGGAGCTTCACTCACTCTGCAGTCGTTGCTGGGAAGTAAAGTCGTGGAGACGAGCTCAGATGTTCCAGAGACGTTCAGATGTTCTCCAGGGACGATGAAGTGACCTGGTCCAGGCACGAGTTAACATCTCAGTCACGACATGAGTCAGTAGAGTCTCTACCTGCGCCGCTGTTCAGGGTGTGGTCCCGGGCGGGTCCACGGTCCGGCCGGGCTTCTTGTCCCTGCAGGAGCTTCCACTCGCCTCCTGGTGAGTCCACCTCGCTCCCGGTCCAGGAGCACATGCCCTCCTCCATGTTGCAGCTTCCTGTCTCCTGGAGATCTGCTTCGGAGGAACATCGACCCTCATCAACCCTTGTGTTATCACAGGGTCAAGGTGACCCGGAAACAAATGTGTTTTTGGGTATCCCTTGTGTTGTCTCTGGGTCAGAGGTCAACAGCCTCCCTGGCTTTCATGAATACACATGCAGTGGTGGACCCAGAGATAGAACAAGGGGTAACGCAAACACATTTGTTTTTCGGGCCTTCGGGTCACTTTGACCCTGACTAGAAGGATTTTTATTAAATAATTCAATTCAAGAATTTCTTTATTGAGAGGTTTTATTTGTTTTTGTTTTTCAAATAATTGAATAAAAGAAAGATTAATTTTATTTTACACATAGAGTTCAATGTTTTAAAAATAATAAAAATAATAATAATAATAATAATAATACATTTTATTGGGTTTGTTTGGTGACACTATTATACCTATTTATATATATATACATATTTATATTGAATTTAAAGGACTACAAATATATTTTATTTAGAAAATGTGTTTAACCATTATTAGGATTAGAACATTAAAATGTATGTGTAAAAATAATCATTTATCTAATTTGACCCCAATATAGAAATGTTTAAATTAATTATTCAATGTTTAATATAAAATTGGAAGGTTTTTGATTTAATATATTTTTTAAATAATTACTTTATTGTAAGGTTTGTTGATTTTTTGTTTATAATTCAAATTAGAATATTTTAAAATAAAAGTTTTTTTTTTTTCACATGGAGTTTTATATTCTAGTTTACAAGAATATTTATACATTTAATTTGTAATTTGTATTCGTTTAAATTCAATATAAAACGTTATAATATAATAGATGTAATAGTGACACCAGATTATACCAAAACAGTACCGAGAGACACATGTTTAATCCAATAATTAAATGTTTAAAATTCAATAAAAAAAACATATTTATTGATCACTCAGGATGAAAACTGTCACATGTTAAACCAGCTTCTCCCAGGATCAATAAACGATCAATAATAAACGATCAATAAACGATCAATAATAAACGATCAATCATTATCTCACCACAGCTCTGTTCATCAGACCAGTCGCCGCAGTCGTCAGTGAAGTCACAGACTCGCTCCGCCTCCACACACGCCTCGGTCCTGCACCGGAACGTGGTCTCGGGACACAAGGGTTCTGGTTCTGGTGCCCGGAGAGAGACACGGATTAAAAGTCAGCCGGCGGCGGGTTCGGAACCAGAACCCACCGGGCGCGGAGCAGTTGACGAAGGCGATGTCGTCGACGGCGACGTGTCCCGGTCGGTCGAACCCCCGCGACGCCTGGAAGACGAGGCTGAAGTCCTGCCGAAGTCTTCCGACCGAGACCCGGACGAGCCGCCAGACGCCGTCGCCGCTGCCGCCGCCGTGACGCCACAGGGGGGTGACCCGGGACGCCTCCTGCAGCACCACGCTCAGCTCCTCCATATCTGAGGTCACGGAGGTCAAGGTCAACACCACAAGAAGAATCGTGATGGAAACGAAACACACACCGTCTCCTCCGGTGCTGAAGTAGAAGTCAAGGGCGCAGGAGCTGCTGGACTCTCTCATGGAAGGACTCTGCAGGCGGGCTGGACTCATGTGACCTCCTCTGGCAGGTTCCACAGCCACGTACCAACCTGCCATGATCCAGAGTGTCACTCAAACATCTTCTTGTATCAAAGTACAATTCAAGTTCTTTTATTGTCAAATATACATGTATCAAGACATACAGCATAGATGAAATAAAAAAGAATAAATTATATATAATAATATAATATAATAATAAATAAATAAATAAATAAATAAATAAATAAATAAATAAATAAATAAATAAATAAAAATAAATAATCAACAAAATGAAATAAATAATCAACGATACTTTAAAAATAATGAACTACTTATTATCAACTGTTTATTTGGCTGTTGCAATGAATCATGGGTAAAAAAAAAGGATAAAGTTAGTAATGTTGAAACTTTGAATGTATTGATTTACTTTTAAGGATTTGATCTTTTTTAACAATTCAATAAAAGTAAATTCTGTATTGAAAATGTTGAATACTTCTTTAAAACGAATATTTAAAAAATGTTCAATGAGTATTATTGAATTATTGGTATTACAATATTAAACTCTATATAAACTCTTTTTTTTTATTAAATAATTTAAAATATATAGAATTCCCTTATCCAAAATAAAACGTATTAAACCTTTCAATGTAGAAATTATTTAATTAAATTATAGAAAAAAAATGCTAAAAAGAATTCTGAGCCGCTCTAGTAGAAGAACTCACATTTCTGCTTCAAACTCTTCACTTGACCTTTTGAGCATTTATTTTATCGGGTATCGTTTTATATGTTTAAGCGCTTTGTGACCCTGGACTAAAATAGCTCTACAAATAATACTTACTTACTCAAAAGACAACATTTCTATAAAAAAAAAAAAATCTTGACTTGTACTTACAGTAGAAACTCAAAACATATTCACGAGTCAAGAGTAAAAGCTTCTCTGTCGACTTCAAGACACATGAAAGAAAGAGTATATTCCTGATGATATATATATATATATATATATAATGAGCTGAGTTCACCATGAGGGAGTGAGACAAACGTGACTTTGACGTTTCAATTAGCATTAAAAAACATTAGAATACATTAAATATAGGTAATAATAGTCCAAAAACATACAGAGGTTGATTGAGAACTTAATAATTGGGTTAATTGTCCGTAGGTGTGAGTGTGTGTGTGAATGGTTGTCTGTCTTTGTGTGTCCTGAGACAGACTGGTGTCCTGTCCAGGGTGTCCCCTGCCTCTCGCCCTATGATACTGGGATAGACTCCAGTCTCCCCGCGACCCCCACAAGGGATAAAGCGGTAGAAAATGAATGAATGAATAACAGGAATGTTGAACGACTGCAGATATTGAAGGTGAAACTAAGAACAAATGACAAAAACACTTGTGTGTGATCGAGAAAATGTAAATAAAATCAGGCCACTCATGTATGAAAGGGTTAATACAAGGTTTGCTTCATATCATAGGATCGATGTCAGGACTTCCTCACCCAGCTCAGTGCCGAGCGTGTGGTCCGTGGAGGGTCCGAGGTTCCCGGAGGCGTTCTGTCGAGACCACTGACCCGACCCCTCGCTGACGTCACTCCAGCCACACGAGCTTTCCTCAAATGTGCAGCCAACAAACTCTGAGCTCGTGCCGTTGTCTTGAGCGAAGAGAAAAGACAAACAAACACCAGATTAGAAATCAAACCGATAAGAAGAGACGCTCAGAGTTCACCTCGACACGTGCCCGGCGTCACACCGACATCGTCGACGGCGACGAATCCACCGAGGACGGTTTCAGCCTCGATGAGAAGCTGCATCGAAAAATGTTTATTTCAGGCTCATCTTGTATTTAATGTTGTAATAACACAATTATTCTAGGGTTCTATTACCTGGAAAGGTTCTGATTTCTCATGAGTCCACGAGAATCTGGACCAAGCGAGTCCACTGTCGTCGGTCCGCAGTATAAGGACTTGATCCACGAAGACCCTCAACACCCCTGACCCACTGAAAGAGGATGAATCATCTCAATGAAACCTCACTAACATCAGCGTGAACTCTGACCCAGAGCTTGTTGCAAGTGAAGCAGGTGATTCATGACATTTGTGTCGACCGGCAGAGGAAGTCCGGGAGGAAACCAACAGGATGAAGATCGTCCGCCTCACTTGCCTCATCCCGTGAAAATTGTCTGAATATTGACTTTTTTTCTTTTTTTTTTGCTGACCTGCCCGTTTGGTACCAGAGTGTGACACATGTGTGTGAGTCGACCGGGTCGATCCATTCTGACGCCACCTTTGCTGAGCTGCTGTTCTGTCGGTGTGAAGATTCACTCAACAAGAAGCCGCCTGACGAGTGCATGCAAACAAAAACACACTTGTTATCATAATGAACACACATGTGATAAATAAACATGTTGATATATAAACATGTTGATGTATAAACATGTGATTTATAAACATGTTCATGTATAAACATCTTAATATATAAACATGTTGATGTATAAACATGTTGATATATAAACATGTTCATGTATAAACATCTTAATATATAAACATGTTGATGTATAAACATGTTGATATATAAACATGTTCATGTATAAACATCTTAATATATAAACATGTTCATGTATAAACATGTTGATGTATAAACATGTTGATATATAAACATGTTCATGTATAAACATCTTGATATATAAACATGTTGATATATAAACATGTTCATGTATAAACATCTTAATATATAAACATGTTGATGTATAAACATGTTGATGTATAAACATGTTGATATATAAACATGTTCATGTATAAACATCTTAATATATAAACATGTTCATGTATAAACATTTTGATGTATAAACATGTTTATATATAAACATCTTAATATATAAACATCTTGATATATAAACATTTTGATATATAAACATCTTAATATATAAAAATCTTTATATATAAACATTTTGATGGATAAACATCTTGATATATAAACAGGTCAGTGTTTAAGGAAAAGTGAAAGTAATATTTGTATTGTAGTCAGACTCTTGTCAAAGTAGTGTGTATCAGAACATTGAATGAATTAATTGAAAGTTTTTCTTTTAATGACATGTTTTTGATTTGTACAAGCATTTAATATATTTTTAAATCATTTAATTCAATCACTACTATATCGTAAGAATTTTTTATAATTCAAATTCAAATATTTCATTGTTTACACACAGAGTTTCTTATTCAGTTCCAAGAATATTTATACATTTAATATTTTAATCTGTAGTCTTTTAAATTCAATATAAAAGTGTTGGTATAATAGTGACACCAGACTATACCGTAAAAAAAGTACTTTACGTGACGACGTAGAAGTAGAACACGATCGAGTCGCTCTGTACTCTATTGGTTATGTCTGGAGTCGGTTTTATACCAATATTTTGACATTGAATTTAGAAGAATACACGTTAAAATAATATTGATTGTAGAAAATGTGTTGTTTAATTATTTAATTACAATACCAAAATGAATTAATTATTGAATTAATAATTATTGGATTAAAATTTCAATTCATTTTGAAAAGTATTACATTTTCGATATTTAATTATTAAATAAAAGATGGAACTTTTTAATATACTAGTGGTTTTATCAAACTTTTAAAAAACAAAATTAAATCCTTAAAAAACATCTTATTTAAATTTGAAAAAGGTTTTGATATTTGAAATGTTAAATTCAAGCATTAAATATATTGACGCCACTGGTTAAAACTTAAAAACAGTTCAACATCTCGACCGCTGGAGGAAGCCGGAGTTCAACCGCTGAAAGAGTGAAACTCGGTCAGTACCGTGTGGCGCGTCTGTGGTGTGGTCAGTGGTCGGACCGAAGGAACCTCCGCGGCTCAGAACCCAGTCGTGTCCGCCTTCTACCCCGACGTTGACCCAGTTGCACGGTCCGGACTCAAAGTCGCAGCTGGCAGCGGGTGAACATGCGCCGGCTCGCACCGAGACGTCGTCCAGGCGAGCCGAGAAACTGGCGCCGACCCCGTGGACGGCCTTGAACACGACCTGGAGGACGGAGACACGATAAGTCTGAGACGACGTTTAATCACCAGTAAGGCTGCACGATATTGGAAATAAGTGCGATATTGGTGTCTTGAAGTGCGATATTGATATTAATGCAATATTTTTTTCTTTCACCAAAAAGTGTAGCCGCGCAGGAGCGAGTACTGTAGTGAAGGTCCGGGGGTTTAAAGAAGGAAAACGATGCGATATTTCCCTTTCATTTATTTCCGTAGATCGTAGAAAAAAAAAAAAGCTCAGTCTCGCGGGACTTTTGCATGTGTTTCTCGCCAAACCGAGCGACATCAGAGAGGAGCCGCCGGCGCGTCGCGATGTCACCAAATCCATAATAAATCCACCTCCTTGTACACGCACACATAACACTTTATAAATGACGCTAACAACTTAGCTTGTTAGCATACGCTGAAGACGCACACATAACACTTTATAAATGACGCTAACAACTTAGCTCGTTAGAAAACTACTGAGACGAGATGAAAAGTTCTTACGATATGTTGCTTTAACAAAGGAGGTTGAAAGAGGCGAGTGACTGGATCACTAGTGTTTGACTAGATCATAAGTTAGTATTACTTCACTGTATCACTAGTGTTTGACTAGATCATAAGTTAGTATTACTTCACTGTATCACTAGTGTTTGACTAGATCATAAGTTAGTATTACTTCACTGGATCACTAGTGTTTGACTAGATCATAAGTTAGTATTACTTCACTGGATCACTAGTGTTTGACTAGATCATAAGTTAGTATTACTTCACTGGATCACTAGTGTTTGACTAGATCATAAGTTAGTATTACTTCACTGGATCACTAGTGTTTGACTAGATCATAAGTTAGTATTACTTCACTGGATCACTAGTGTTTGACTAGATCATAAGTTAGTATTACTTCACTGGATCACTAGTGTTTGACTAGATCATAAGTTAGTATTACTTCACTGGATCACTAGCGTTTGACTAGATCATAAGTTAGTATTACTTCACTGGATCACTAGTGTTTGACTAGATCAGAAGTTAGTATTACTTCACTGGATCACTAGTGTTTGACTAGATCATAAGTTAGTATTACTTCCGTGGATATACTGAGCTAAGTCAGCGCGCTGGCAAGACGTGTCGCCATAGCAACCGAGCTGTGCCGCACAGTTCACAGACAGGCGGAGACGTAAACAACAACGAGACATAGAAGTACAAATTGACAACTTTACAGAACGTGACACTGATTGATCAAAGTGCGGATTTAAGAAATACTAGATTTATACAATAAAAAAAAAATTATAAATTATCGCATGTTTTCCATATAAATATCGCACGTGTCAATTTCGCGATACAGATATTTTTCCGATATATCGTGCAGCATTAATCACCAGCCTTACATGGAAGCGAGTGGGCGACGACACGGTGACCCTCGCGACCTCCCAGCCTCTGAAGTCAGATCCTGATCGTTGCCAAAGGACGTCTCCCCGTCCTTCGTCGTTCAGGACGTAGACGGAGAGGCTTTCCGACGCCCCGGCCGTCAAGCGATACCTACACACAGGTGTTATCATTACTAATAACAATTAACTATTAACCCTTCGTCGACCAAAACACAGATCAGATTCGAAACATACTAATGTCTAACGTCTAACGACAACTCTTCACAAGACAAGTGGATTCATGATGATGGTGAGAAGCGTAGGCAGCGCTGAATTCAAAGAGAGGGAGTGAGACGTAGAGACAGAGGTGTGGAAACCACGTTTCTAAAAAGACACAGTCATCCCTCGTTCATTTTGGTGGTTACGGGTTAAACGAAAACTGGAAAGTAGAGACTTTTTAATGTCCCGCTGTCTTTTCCAAACATTAACCTGAACTTGCAAACCCAAAAAGGTGTCTTGTTGAAAAGCTCCCATAATGCTTTGCCGCCCAGCCAACCAATCACAATAACTTTTGACATAGAAACATAGACGTAGTATTTAAATACAGTATTGTAGCGAACATTGGCAAATAATTCACCTGTTTGTTGTCGTTTAAATAAGGAAGACAAGGAGCTCAGTCGTTCAACATGTAGTACCATGTGCCACAAAAGCAGTAATACCACCTGTGTGTATGTATCGATAGGTAAATGTACTCATAGGTGAGCAGAACTCACCAGAACTCAACACAGAGTTCTTCCCGCGAGTTCAACTCTCGCGTGAGAAGCTCCGCCTCCTCCCCATGTGCAGCGTTTGATGTCACGGCGCTCATGTAGTATCCTGCGGCAGATGATCCAAATCAGTTTTTGAAGTACATGAAGCCGGCGACGCTCTCGATCATAGTACCCGTCGTGCTTCCGTAGGTGTGATCGACGGCGTCCTCCGTGGCTCGTTCGCGGGCCCAGCGACCCGAGGAGGCGACACCGTTCTCAAAGCCACACCAGTCGGTGTCAAAGCCACAGACGTCTAGAAACGAGGAAACGTATTTGTTATATTGATTACATGAATGTCTCATTATAATATATATATATATATAATATATATAAGTAAGTAATAGTTATTTCCTATTATTATAAGAAACAATATACAAATACAAATACAGTGTGTGTTGTGATGTGTGACTCTATTGTATCATCAGTGTGTGTGTGTTGTTGTGATGTGTGACTCTATTGTATCGTCAGTGTGTGTGTGTTGTTGTGATGTGTGACTCTATTGTATCATCAGTGTGTGTCCGTTGTTGTGATGTGTGACTCTATTGTATCATCAGGGTGTGTGTGTGTTGTTGTGATGTGTGACTCTATTGTATCGTCAGTGTGTGTGTGTTGTTGTGAGGTGTGACTCTATTGTATCATCAGTGTGTGTGTGTTGTTGTGATGTGTGACTCTATTGTATCGTCAGTGTGTGTGTGTGTTGTTGTGATGTGTGACTCTATTGTATCATCAGTGTGTGTGTGTTGTTGTGATGTGTGACTCTATTGTATCGTCAGTGTGTGTGTGTTGTTGTGATGTGTGACTCTATTGTATCGTCAGTGTGTGTGTGTTGTTGTGATGTGTGACTCTATTGTATCGTCAGTGTGTGTGTGTTGTTGTGATGTGTGACTCTATTGTATCGTCAGTGTGTGTGTGTTGTTGTGATGTGTGACTCTATTGTATCATCAGTGTGTGTGTTGTACATTTTTTATTAAAAAGTAAAATGTGTCATGTTTTTTGATTGTTTGAAATAGTTTTATAAAATATATATATATATTTTTTTAGTTTTTGTTTTTATTATATATTTTCTAATATTTTCATATTTTAATTTAATATTATTTAAATAGATAGAAATGTATTGATCCTTCAGAAGGTCTCCTTCGTGAAATAGTTTTTTGCAATTAGCACATAGCAATACAGACGATAATTCATAAAAATAAAAATAAAATAAAATAAGAAAAACAATAAGAAACAAAGTTTCTATAAAAAGAAAGTACAAGATGACACAAGTCTAAAGATAAAGAACAAAGACCAAAAAAATACAATTAAATACAATATTAACGTTATATTAAAAAAAAACCTCTGTTTTCCCTTCATTTTCTTTTTGTAACACATTTTTAAATATATACGACTAAAAAAAACAATTTGTTTTGTTTTGTATGATTTTTTTCGCTCCTTCTTAAATCTCAACGCTGCACTTGATTGACAGGTGTCAGACGTCTGGCTCCTGGAGTGATTGAAAACATGAAGTCAGTCTGCGGACCAACCTGCGACACGGCAGACTCCCTCCGTCACCGTGACATCATCGACCGCCATGAACCCTTTACTGTCGGTGTTTCTGTGACCTTTGAACTTGAGCACCTGCGGACACACGTGTTAAAACGCTTTTGTGATCCGAAGTGTTTTCTGACGGTGATTGACGACCTGTGTTGCGTCGCTCGTGTCGATATTGACGAGGGCTCTCGTCCATCCCGGACGCTGGGTCCCTCGCCGGGTCCACACCACGACGCCGGAGGCCTCCTGGATGGGGGGACGGGTCGTCAGGATCCGTATCGTGAACCCACTTGTTTCACTCACCGATTCTTGCACCAGATCCAGCGACGACACCGACGACCCGAGCATGAAGTACCAGAACCCGACGCAGATTTGTGGCGAGGTGTCGGAGACCGACAGGGACAAGGTCGCGACCTCGGCATCTTTCCATCCGGATCCGTTTAGAAGTAAGAACCTCCCTTGAAGGAGAAGAAACACTTCAACTGTTGTCTGGATTACTGCGACAATGATGAATGTAATTGTTATAAATATAAATCTCTGTGGATTTCACGATATATAAAAAAATATCCATACTGCGATATTGGCACGTGCGATATGGATATCAAAAACATATGATAATTTGTAATTTTTTATGGTATAAATCAAGCATTTCCTAAATACACACTTTGATCAATCAGTGTCACGTTCTGTAAAGTTGTCAGTTTGTACTTCTATGTCTAGTTGTTGTTTACGTCTCCGTCCGTCTGTGAACTGTGCGGCGCAGCTTGTTAGGCTCGGCTGCTATGACGACACGTCTGACTTAGAGCGGCTAAGTATATCCAGTGAAGTAATACTAACTTATGATCTAGTCAAACACTAGTGATCCAGTGAAGTAATACTAACTTATGATCTAGTCAAACACTAGTGATCCAGTGAAGTAATACTAACTTATGATCTAGTCAAACACTAGTGATCCAGTGAAGTAATACTAACTTATGATCTAGTCAAACACTAGTGATCCAGTGAAGTAATACTAACTTATGATCTAGTCAAACACTAGTGATCCAGTGAAGTAATACTAACTTATGATCTAGTCAAACACTAGTGATCCAGTGAAGTAATACTAACTTATGATCTAGTCAAACACTAGTGATCCAGTGAAGTAATACTAACTTATGATCTAGTCAAACACTAGTGATCCAGTGAAGTAATACTAACTTATGATCTAGTCAAACACTAGTGATCCAGTGAAGTAATACTAACTTATGATCTAGTCAAACACTAGTGATCCAGTGAAGTAATACTAACTTATGATCTAGTCAAACACTAGTGATCCAGTGAAGTAATACTAACTTCTGATCTAGTCAAACACTAGTGATCCAGTGAAGTAATACTAACCTATGATCTAGTCAAATACTAGTGATCCAGTGAAGTAATACTAACTTATGATCTAGTCAAACACTAGTGATCCAGTGAAGTAATACTAACTTATGATCTAGTCAAACACTAGTGATCCAGTGAAGTAATACTAACTTATGATCTAGTCAAACACTAGTGATCCAGTGAAGTAATACTAACTTATGATCTAGTCAAACACTAGTGATCCAGTGAAGTAATACTAACTTATGATCTAGTCAAACACTAGTGATCCAGTGAAGTAATACTAACTTATGATCTAGTCAAACGCTAGTGATCCAGTGAAGTAATACTAACTTATGATCTAGTCAAACGCTAGTGATCCAGTGAAGTAATACTAACTTATGATCTAGTCAAACACTAGTGATCCAGTGAAGTAATACTAACTTATGATCTAGTCAAACACTAGTGATCCAGTGAAGTAATACTAACTTCTGATCTAGTCAAACACTAGTGATCCAGTGAAGTAATACTAACTTATGATCTAGTCAAACACTAGTGATCCAGTGAAGTAATACTAACTTATGATCTAGTCAAACGCTAGTGATCCAGTGAAGTAATAATAACTCATGATCTAGTCAAACACTAGTGATCCAGTCACTCGTCTCTTTCAACCTTCTTTGTTAAAGCAACATATTGTAAGAACTTTTCATCTCGTCTCAGTTGTTTTCTTATAAGATCGTGAACTTCCAAACAAACCTGTCCGTCTTCACCGTATGCTAACGAGCTACGTTGTTAGCGTCATTTATAAAGTGTTATGTGTGCGTCTTCACCGTATGCTAACGAGCTAAGTTGTTAGCGTCATTTATAAAGTGTTATGTGTGCGTCTTCACCGTATGCTAACGAGCTAAGTTGTTAGCGTCATTTATAAAGTGTCATGTGTCCGTCTTCACCGTATGCTAACGAGCTAAGTTGTTAGCGTCATTTATAAAGTGTCATGTGTCCGTCTTCACCGTATGCTAACGAGCTAAGTTGTTAGCGTCATTTATAAAGTGTTATGTGTGCGTCTTCACCGTATGCTAACGAGCTAAGTTGTTAGCGTCATTTATAAAGTGTTATGTGTGCGTCTTCACCGTATGCTAACAAGCTAAGTTGTTAGCGTCATTTATAAAGTGTTATGTGTGCGTCTTCACCGTATGCTAACGAGCTAAGTTGTTAGCGTCATTTATAAAGTGTTATATGTGCGTCTTCACCGTATGCTAACGAGCTAAGTTGTTAGCGTCATTTATAAAGTGTTATGTGTGCGTCTTCACCGTATGCTAACGAGCTAAGTTGTTAGCGTCATTTATAAAGTGTTATGTGTGCGTCTTCACCGTATGCTAACGAGCTAAGTTGTTAGCGTCATTTATAAAGTGTTATGTGTGCGTCTTCACCGTATGCTCACGAGCTAAGTTGTTAGCATCATTTATAAAGTGTTATGTGTGCGTCTTCACCGTATGCTCACGAGCTAAGTTGTTAGCATCATTTATAAAGTGTTATGTGTGCGTGTACAAGGAGGTGGATTTATTATTGATTTGGTGTTATCGCGACGCGCCGGCGGCTCCTCTCTGATGTCGCTCAGTTTCACAGGAAACTGAGACTGAGCGTTACAAGTGATATTTTTCTACGATCATGTCGGCACCGAAGCGTGGAAATAAATAAAAATAAATGAAAGATAATTCTCGCATTCTTTTCCTTCTCTAAACCCCCGGACCTCCACTACAATACTCGCACCTGCGCTCTACTGCACGCGGCTACATTTTTAGGTGATGGAAAAGATATCGCATTAATATTGATACCAATATCAAGACACCGATATCGAATATCGCACATATTTCCAATATCCTGCAGTCCTAACGTTCAAAAGATCTTTGACTCACTCCCTCACTTTTCTGATCTTTAAAGTCATCCATATTATCTTTTAACCGACCTTGGAATCAGTGTCACTCAACACACTCATGAAGACTCGCTCAAACACCGGGTCTTCTGCTGTCAGACCTCACGAGCGACGGTACCTTGGTTGTTTCCGACGGTGCGATCGAAGGAGGGTCCGTCCGTGGGTCGTTGGACTTCATCTCCACTCCTCACGGTCCAGTCGGCATCGGCCGGGACCTCCTGCATCCAGCTGCAGAGACCTGTGGAGACACATGAGCACCAACACACACCAAGGAACTTCATGGATGTTTTCGGGATCAGCACCGAGTTCGAAGGAGCAGGTCTTGACTGGGGCGGGAGGCGGGGTCGGCGTGGTGACGGGGGGTGGCGTGGTGGTCGGGGGAGGATCGTGACACGCCTCGTTCCTCCTCACGTGGACATCGTCGATGGAGAAACTTCCATCCGTGGAGCCCGACCAGTTGGCCTTCAGGACCAGCTGTTCCCAAAGTGAAAGTTTTAATTCAGAAGGAATGGTCTCCGTCGACAGGTCTACCTGGTGCGGCTCAGGTGAGCTGAAGTCCACCTTGTCCTGGATCCACGAGGAGTTCATGAAACCGTTGGTCTGGAAGACGCTCCGCAGCCCAGAGCTCTCCTTGACAAACACCGTGAGTGTGATCTGGGACGGCTCTGAAACCACAGCAATGTCAAACACCTGTTCCCAGCTAGCAAGGGTCTTCAGCGCCACATGTTCAGAATCACTGTGATGATAATGACAATGACTACCTCAGCTGAAACATTATAACATTATGACCACCTGTGAAATGTCTGATTATCTGATACAATGTCTATTGTATCATCAGTGTGTTTGTGTGTTGTTGTGATGAGTGACTCTATTGTATCATCAGTGTGTGTGTGTTGTTGTTGTGATTTGTGACTCTATTGTATCATCAGTGTGTGTGTGTTGTTGTTGTGATGTGTGACTCTATTGTGTCATCAGTGTGTGTGTGTTGTTGTTGTGATGTGTGACTCTATTGTATCATCAGTGTGTGTGTGTGTTGTTGTGATGAGTGACTATATTGTATCATCAGTGTGTGTGTGTTGTTGTTGTGATGTGTGACTCTACTGTATCATCAGTGTGTGTGTGTTGTTGTGATGTGTGACTCTATTGTATCATCAGTGTGTGTGTGTGTTGTTGTGATGTGTGACTCTATTGTATCATCATTGTGTGTGTGTGTTGTTGTGATGTGTGACTCTATTGTATCATCAGTGTGTGTGTGTGTTGTTGTGATTTGTGACTCTATTGTATCATCAGTGTGTGTGTGTGTTGTTGTGATGTGTAACTCTATTGAATCATCAGTGTGTGTGTGTGTTGTTGTGATGTGTAACTCTATTGAATCATCAGTGTGTGTGTTGTTGTGATGTGTGACTCTATTGTATCATCAGTGTGTGTGTGTTGTTGTTGTGATGTGTGACTCTATTGTATCATCAGTGTGTGTGTTGTTGTTGTGATGTGTGACTCTATTGTATCATCAGTGTGTGTGTGTTGTTGTTGTGATGTGTGACTCTATTGTATCATCAGTGTGTGTGTGTTGTTGTGATGTGTGACTCTACTGTATCATCAGTGTGTGTGTGTTGTTGTGATGTGTGACTCTATTGTATCATCAGTGTGTGTGTGTGTTGTTGTGATGTGTGACTCTATTGTATCATCATTGTGTGTGTGTGTTGTTGTGATGTGTGACTCTATTGTATCATCAGTGTGTGTGTGTTGTTGTGATTTGTGACTCTATTATATCATCAGTGTGTGTTGAGATGTGTGACTCTATTGAATCATCAGTGTGTGTGTGTGTGTTGTTGTGATGTGTAACTCTATTGAATCATCAGTGTGTGTGTTGTTGTGATGTGTGACTCTATTGTATCATCAGTATGTGTGTGTGTTGTTGTGATGTGTGACTCTATTGAATCATCAGTGTGTGTGTTGTTGTGATGTGTGACTCTATTGAATCATCAGTGTGTGTGTTGTTGTGATGTGTGACTCTATTGTATCATCAGTGTGTGTGTTGTTGTGATGTGTGACTCTATTGTATCATCAGTGTGTGTTTGAACAAAACTCTCTTTTCATTGAAATATTAACATTAGAAAATTATCTTAAGCTCCGCCCACTGAAAACCCACTGTTGTTCTGGAGATGAAATCTTTTTGACCATAACCACACCCACTCTGCTGTGATTGGTCAAGCATGGAGGTTTGTGCCGGAAGTCTCCACCTCCAAGGGACTCATTGTATAAACAAAGCGGGGCGTGATTACAGCTGGAGGAGTGAAGCCATTATTACATCATCATGGACTCTCGTAACCTCTCGTTCGTCCAGATTTCAGAGCAACTTTATAAAGTAATAAAGTGTAAAACATGATGATGAGAAGTTACTGCGTCTTGAAGAACATTTACTACATGTCAGGAGAGTTGATCAGTGGTTTGAGTTATTAGTTATCCTTTAATATATATTAATAATCATATTATTGAATCTTCAATGAACACCAACGGGTCGACAAGAAAAGAGATAATAAACCATCATAATGAGACGAATGAAAACAAAACAAGGGGAGAAATAAAGCTGTACATAAAATAAACTCACGATTATACGACCATCCATCGGCCTGGTGCCAGAACTCCAGACAACATTTCTCTGCAGCTTCCATGGACTCGCTCTCCAGTCGAGCAGCTTCCTTCTTGTCGTCACTCACGGACTGAAAGGTCACAAAGTGACCTGTCGAGAGGATCAGCGAACGTATGGTCAGATGGACACGTTCATGCGTTACCTAGGGGGGAACTCGTCGAATGGTCCTTGTTCGGGATGAAGAGACCGTCGCTCTCGCCCGACAGCCAATCCCAGGAGACCCCGGACCCCGGCGGCGGGTCGTTCACCCAACCGCACAGATCCATCTCGAAGTCGCAGAAGCCTGAGGGACGAACACGGATCAGCGCGAGGACGAGTCTCTTATGGTCTCCACTGACCTGGAGGAGGACACGATCCGAACTGGAAAGTGATGTCGTCGATGGCGATGTCCCTCCTCGGCCCTTCGCCCGCCACCGCCTCGAACACCACCTGTGACGACGCAGGTTCAACCTTCGTCCTCCTTCAGCACCAGAGACATGACGGACACTTTTTTCTCCTTCTGTATAAACAACTCCCTTCTGAACTTTACTCTCCCAGAGGTCGTCTCTAACTCACCTGTTGGTCTCTGATTAAAAAACACTTTATATTTGACTTTTATTATTTTTATACATTTGATGACCATCAAACCAAAGTAAAGGAGCTGAAAACATAAAGTCGAGCTAAATATGCTCGAATGATTCTATTATGCAACTTTTTATTTGCAAAAAATTGATACAAAATGCCCGAATTATAGTGTTTTTTACCTGCTGTATGATGAAATTAAACTTTTGGTTTTTGGTACTTCATACACTTACAAATGAAACTATTTTGAGTCAAGAAATCTCCAACTGCAAGCAAACCATTTTCAACTAAATTAAAAAAGGTTTTCAACTACAACAAAGAATTTTCAACTCTAATCAACAATTTTCAACTATAATCAAACAATTTTCAACTATAATCAACAATTTTCAACTATAATCAAACAATTTTCAACTATAATCAAACAATTTTCAACTATAATCAACAATTTTCAACTATAATCAAACAATTTTCAACCATAATCAACAATTTTCAACTATAATCAAACAATTTTCAACTATAATCAACAATTTTCAACTATAATCAAACAATTTTCAACTATAATCAAACAATTTTCAACTATAATCCAACAATTTTCAACTATAATCAAACAATTTTCAACTATAATCCAACAATTTTAAACTATAATCAAACAATTTTCAACTATAATCAACAATTTTCAACTATAATCAAACAATTTTCAACTATAATCAACAAACAATTTTCAACTATAATCAAACAATTTTGAACTGTAATCAAACAATTTTCAACTATAATCAAACAATTTTCAACTATAATCAAACAATTTTCAACTATAATCAAACAATTTTCAACTATAATCAAACAATTTTCAACTATAATCAACAATTTTCAACTATAATCAAACAATTTTAAACTATAATCAAACAATTTTCAACTATAATCAACAATTTTCAACTATAATCAAACAATTTTCAACTATAATCAAACAATTTTCAACTATAATCCAACAATTTTCAACTATAATCAAACAATTATCAACTATAATCAAACAATTTTCAACTATAATCAAACAATTTTCAACTATAATCAAACTATTTTCAACTATAATCAACAATTTTCAACTGTAATCAAACAATTTTCAACTATAATCAAACAATTTTCAACTATAATCAAACAATTTTCAACTATAATCAACAATTTTCAACTATAATCAAACAATTTTCAACTATAATCAAACAATTTTCAACTATAATCCAACAATTTTCAACTATAATCAAACAATTATCAACTATAATCAAACAATTTTCAACTATAATCAAACAATTTTCAACTATAATCAAACTATTTTCAACTATAATCAACAATTTTCAACTGTAATCAAACAATTTTCAACTATAATCAAACAATTTTCAACTATAATCAAACAATTTTCAACTATAATCAAACAATTTTCAACTATAATCAACAATTTTCAACTATAATCAAACAATTTTCAACTATAATCAACAATTTTCAACTATAATCAAACAATTTTCAACTATAATCAACAATTTTCAACTATAATCAAACAATTTTCAACTTTTATCAAACATCAAGTCAAGCTAAATATGCTCGAATGATTCTTTTATGCAACTTTTATTTTCAAAAAATTGATACAAAATACCCGAATTATAGTGTTTTTTACCTGCTGTATGATGAAATTAAAGACTCTTTTCACTCTGATCTAATGCACTCTCACCGTCTCTCCACCTCACCTGTCCCTCGACTCTTCACCGCCCTCACGTACTTCCTCGCAACGCATTTGAACTCACCTGATACTCGGCGAGTGGGTTCGACAGGTGAACTCTGGCGTGTCTCCAGTGGTTCCCCTGATCCCCGCTTCGTCTCCACAGCTCCTCGGAGGAGGAGGAGGAGGAGGAGGAGGAGGAGGACGAGGAGGAGGAGGAGGAGGAGGAGGACGAGGAGGTCTGCAGGCGAACACTCAGCTCCCCGACGTCCCTCCCCTCCATGTAGTACCAGAAGGTCAGGCACTCGCCCTCAGAGGGGGTCGGGGCGAGCGGTGCGGTGACCATGGAGCCTCTGGAGCCTGAAGGTCGTCTCCACAACTGGGCACTGAGGTAATAACCTGGAGGTAAAAAAAAAAACACATATTTTCTGTCACAAAAAACCCCAAAGCTCTGTCACAGAGACACACCGTTCTTCACAAAGTACCTGAAACACATTTTTAAGACAAAACATATCGACCTTGAGGCGTCCCGAGCGTGTGGTCCTGGTCCGGGCCGGAGGAGTTGGTGGGTCGCGAGGCTCCGGTCGAGCGACTCCAGCTGAAGTCCGAGGCGTTGAGGGGCGTCAGGCCACACTGGGACCCCTCGAAGCCGCACTCCCTCTCGGCCGGACACGACTCCTCGCCGCCGGACACCAGGACGTCGTCGACGGAGATGCTGACCCCACGACCTCCGACCGTGGCCTCGATGATGAACTGAGACGTCGACCTTCGTTAGTACGTCGTTATGGATCCGGTTTGTAAATATGCTGGCGTTAATGGAACTGGCACAAATCTACGCAAAAGCACCGCGAGAGCGCATACCTCTGCCAAGACCTTGGATCAGCAAACAATGAAAGCAACACAAGTGTTTCCTCCTGGTTTTAAATGTGACCTTGAGTCCAACCAAGGCTAGAAAAAGTGTCTCAAGTGACTTAAGCTTGAAGCTCTCTTGAGTTACAAACTTCTTGTTATCTCATTTAAACAACAATAATGATTGACGCACAACAACAACAACATCGAGCTTTGAAAGCAGTACTGATTTAAATTATTATTATTTTTTTATGAATGACTTCTTTTAAACATAGAGCTTGATATTCAAACTCCAATAATTAAAGAAAAAAATGTTCTTAATTGAATATTCTTTTAATTCATAATCTTTTTAATTCAATATATATATGTTATATAGTATAATAGAGTCACCAGAGCAGCGAGCTACTGGATCAAACTTTCAGATAATAAAGCGAAGCACGTCAATTCATCATGGAATAAAAATAAATTATATATAAGAATATCAAACTCTAAGTGTAAAAAAGGTTTTCCAAATTAATTATTTAATTATATTAAAACATATTTATATCTATAATTTGACCTTTTAATACAGGAATGATTGAATTCAATTATTACACCAAATAATTGTCAATAACTTCAGCATTTCTAAAGAATAAAAAGCTTCAATATGGTGATATAGTTCCACACAAGACTCTCGACTCCAGATGAATCATCAGTTCTTCGTCTCATGATGCAACATAACGGAGGAAATAATACCTGCATGGGTTCGTCAAGGTCAAAGGTCAGGTCAGCGAACCTCCACTTGTTGCCCTGAGTGCCGGTCCTGACCCAGGCGACCCTCTCCTCCTGCTCCGGGCTCTTCACGAGGAACTTTAACGAACCTGCGGACGGACAGGAAAAACAAGTCAAGAGCGCCTGCTGAGCACTAGAGGAGACTGAGGGTCAAAGGTCACCGATGCCGTTGCCAAACATGCGATACATGAAGCTGACGCAGGCGACTCGACCCGGCGGCTGAGGGTAGCTGAGCAGCCTGGCTCTGGAGTCCTTGTGTTCTTCACCGGTCAAGGTCATGGCGTGACCTGGATGGACGACAACCATAGTCTTACGTCTCGTAAAACCGACGCCGTGGAACGACTACCTTTCCCGCCCGACCCGGAGCGTTCTCGCTTCCAGCGCAGCCCGGACGAGTAGTCGTGGTACCAGGCGCACGTGTCGCGCTCGAAGTCGCAGGAGAGCCGGTCCGACCCGGCGGGTGCGTCGTCGTCCGAGCAGAACTCGAGGAGCACGTCGTCCAGCATGACATCGGCGGCGTCCATGAACCCGCGGCGGTAGGACAACTGCAGCTGTGATCAGATGTTTTCACGCTCATGTCTCCAGGCAACAACAATGACGTTTCAAAGACGTCCTTCTTAACCTCCTTAGTATCCGGTCCAGAGGAGAATAATAGTTTCTCAATGATGATGGACACATAGTGAATAAAATATTTTTTATTTATTTATTATTATTTAATTAAACCAATTCAAAATAAAATTAAAATTATTTTAATGAATTTATTTCAATTTCATATTGTCCTTTGTAACAGTTTTTGTATATTTGAAAGTTTTTATACAATCTTATACTTGGTCCATCCATCCATCCATCCATCCATCCATCCATCCATCCATCTATACACAACTTTTGTGTTTTTGTACTTCATACACTTACTAATGAAACTATTTTGAACCACAGTCACAAAATATCCAACTGCAAGCAAACCATTTTCAACTATAATCCAACAATTTTTAACTATAATCCAACAATTTTCAACAATTTTCAACTATAATCCAACAATTTTCAACTATAATCCAACAATTTTCAACTATAATCCAACAATTTTCAACTATAATCCAACAATTTTCAACTATAATCAACAATTTTCAACTATAATCAAACCATTTCCAACTATAATCAACAATTTTCAACAATAATCGCACAATTTTCAACTATAATCAAACTATTTTCAACTATAATCAAACAATTTTCAACAATTTTCAACTATAATCCAACAATTTTCAACTATAATCCAACAATTTTCAACTATAATCAAACAATTTTCAACAATTTTCAACTATAATCCAACAATTTTTAACTATAATCAAACAATTTTCAACAATTTTCAACTATAATCCAACAATTTTCAACTATAATCCAACAATTTTCAACTATAATCAACAATTTTCAACTATAATCAAACAATTTTCAACTATAATCAACAATTTTCAACTATAATCAAACAATTTTCAACTATAATCAAACAATTTTCAACTATAATCAACCAATTTTCAACTATAATCAACAATTTTCAACTATAATCAAACCATTTTCAACTAAAATCAAACAATTTTCAACAATTTTCAACAATTTTCAACTATAATCAACAATTTTCAACTATAATCAAACAATTTTCAACTATAATCAAACCATTTTCAACTAAAATCAAACAATTTTCAACAATTTTCAACTATAATCAACAATTTTCAACTATAATCAACAATTTTCAACTACTCATGTCTCCAGGCAACAACAATGAAGTTTCAAAGACGTCCTTCTTAACCTCCTTAGTATCCGGTCCAGAGAGAATAATAGTTTCTCAATGATGATGGACACACAGTGAATACAATTATTTTTATTTATTTATTATTATTTAATTAAACCAATTCAAAATAAACATTTTATTTTAATGAATTTATTTCAATTTCATATTGTCCTTTGTAACAGTTTTTGTATATTTGAAAGTTTTTATACAATCTTACACTTGGTCCATCCATCCATCCATCCATCCATCCATCTATACACAACTTTTGTGTTTTTGTACTTCATACACTTACTAATGAAAGTATTTTGAGACACAGTCACAGAATCTCCAACTGCAAGCAAACCATTTTCAACTATAATCTAACAATTTTAAAACTAAAATCCAACAATTTTCAACTAAAATCCAACAATTTTCAACTATAATCAAACAATTTTCAAATATAATAAAACAATTTTCAAATATAATCAAACAATTTTCAACTATAATCAAACAATTTTAAAACTAAAATCCAACAATTTTCAACTATAATCTAACAATTTTAAAACTAAAATCCAAGAATTTTCAACTAAAATCCAACAATTTTCAACTATAATCAAACAATTTTCAAATATAATCCAACAATTTTCAACTATAATCTAACAATTTTAAAACTAAAATCCAACAATTTTCAACTATAATCTAACAATTTTCAAATATAATCTAACAATTTTAAACTATAATCAAACAATTTTCAACTATAATCCAACAATTTTCAACTATAATCAACAATTTTCAACTATTATCAAACAATTTTCAACTATAATCAAACAATTTTCAACTATAATCTACAATTTTCAACTATAATCAAACAATTTTCAACTATAATCAACAATTTTCAACTATAATCAAACAATTTTCAACTATAATCAAACAATTTTCAACTATAATCAAACAATTTTCAACTATAATCAACAATTTTCAACTATAATCAACAATTTTCAACTATAATCAAACAATTTTCAACTATAATCAAACAATTTTCAACAATTTTCAACTATAATCAACAATTTTCAACTATAATCAAACAATTTTCAACTATAATCAAACCATTTTCAACTAAAATCAAACAATTTTCAACAATTTTCAACTATAATCAACAATTTTCAACTATAATCAAACAATTTTCAACTATAATCAACAATTTTCAACTATAATCAAACAATTTTCAACTATAATCAACAATTTTCAACAATTTTCAACTATAATCAACAATTTTCAACTATAATCAACAATTTTCAACTATAATCAAACAATTTTCAACTATAATCAACAATTTTCAACTATAATCAAACAATTTTCAACTATAATCAAACAATTTTCAACTATAATCAAACAATTTTCAACTATAATCAACAATTTTCAACTATAATCAACAATTTTCAACTATAATCAAACAATTTTCAACTATAATCAACAATTTTCAACTATAATCAAGCAATTTTCAACTATAATCAACAATTTTCAACTATAATCAAACAATTTTCAACTATAATCAACAATTTTCAACTATAATCAAACAATTTTCAACTATAATCAAAGTTCTAAACCACATCTAAACTCTTCAAGCTCAGTACGAAGGGGAAAGTACCTGATATCCTCCAGGCTGGTTCCCAAGAAAGACTGAAGCCTTCTTCCAGCCGTCAGTCTCTCGCTCGTTGATGTTGAGCAGCGAGGTCTGGACCAGGCCTCGCATCATCCTCACCTCCAGATGTGACGACAGTGAGGTGCTGCTGGTGGGATCGATACTGTACCAGAAGCTGAGGAGCAGATTTTACGACTCATCAGTTTCCTCTTGATACGACGTCCAACGTTCCAGTACCTGATCTGACAACCCAGCGCCGCCGGACTGTTGACGGACAGATCCAGAACCGCAGACTGAAAGAGTCGAGCAGATTTGCTCTGGACGTACATGACGTGACCTGACGTGAACAGATGAGCTTCATTAGTGATCGTGACGATGTCGTTTTCGATCGGTGCCGATGCAGGTTCCAGGTGTATTCACCTGAGGAGGTGTTGGTGGTGTGGTCCTGTCCGGGCGTCGCCGTGACGTCGGCTCTCTCGCGACCCCAGGTCAACGAGTCGCCGCCGCCGTCGCTCCAGCCGCAGGTGTGGCGCTCGAAGTCACATGACCCTGGAGCAAGAAGACAACAAACCAGACTCGAGTTCAACAGATTTGATTTGATTGACAGATACTTGAACAGAATCCAAAACAGCACCAATACTAAACAATCTGCTCCTTTAGGGAAATATATCAGTGGAAGTCAAATTTGTGTTGTTTTTTAAACTGAATTAAACAACAAGAATATTTAATAAAATATTTAAAAATAAAAGTAAAATATAAAAGTTTTTTACACATAGAGTTTGAAATTCTGAATCCAATAATCCAAAAATAAATGTTAAAAACACACAACATTTTAAATTCAATATAACATTTTTTGGTATAATAGAGACATCATGATTGGCTGAAAGATTGATCCAGTAGCTCAGTGCTCTGTTGGTATGTCTGGCGACTCTATTATACCAACATTTTTACATTGAATTTAAAAGACTACTAACTAATTAAAAAATGTATGCAGAATTATTTTTTTTAATTATTGGAAAGAGAACATTAAACACTATGTGTGAAAAATAAATAAATAACATTTTCAATTTTAATTATCTAATTAAACCGTTCAATGAAAACACATTCAATCTTTTAATATAAACATTTAAAATCTGATAATTCAATAAAATAATAATTAAAATGCTTTAAATAAAAACATACTTAATTCATTCAACGATCACGATCACACAACCTCCTTGGTAGACACACTTACATAATCAAACCATTTTCAACAGTAATCAAGCAATTTTCAACTATAATTAAACAATTTTCAACTATAATCAAACCATTTTCAACTATAATCAAGCAATTTTCAACTATAATCAAACCATTTTCAACTATAATCAAACCATTTTCATCTATAATCAAGCAATTTTCAACTATAATCAAACCATTTTCAACTATAATCAAACCATTTTCATCTATAATCAAGCAATTTTCAACTATAATCAAACAATTTTCATCTATAATCAAGCAATTTTCAACTATAATCAAACCATTTTCATCTATAATCAAACAATTTTCAACTATAATCAAACAATTTTCAACTATAATCAAACAATTTTCAACTATAATCAAACAATTTTAAACTATAATCAAACAATTTTCAACTATAATCAACAATTTTCAACTGTAATCAAACAATTTTCAACTATAATCAAACAATTTTCAACTATAATCAAACAATTCAACTATAATCAACAATTTTCAACTATAATCAAACAATTTTCAACTATAATCATCAATTTTCAACTATAATCAAACAATTTTCAACTATAATCAAGCAATTTTCAACTATAATCAAACAATTTTCAACTATAATCAAACAATTTTCAACTATAATCAAACCATTTTCATCTATAATCAAGCAATTTTCAACTATAATCAAACAATTTTCAACTATAATCAAACAATTTTCAACTATAATCAGACAATTTTCAACTATAATCAAACAATTTTCAACTATAATCAAACCATTTTCATCTATAATCAAGCAATTTTCAACTATAATCAAACAATTTTCAACTATAATCAAACAATTTTCAACTATAATCAGACAATTTTCAACTATAATCAAACAATTTTCAACTATAATCAAACAATTTTCAACTATAATCAAACAATTTTCAACTATAATCAAACAATTTTCAACTATAATTCAACAATTTTCAACTATAATCAAAAACAACATCCGTCAGTTGTGTCATCCGTCCAGGAATCATCAGCGACACGTCGCAGAGGTTTATATTTCAAACTCACCGCAGAACTCCTCGTCCGATCCATCCTCACAATCCTCTTTAAAGTCGCACACCAGCTGGACGGAAACACAATCTCCACTGCTGCACATGTAGTCGTCCACGGGACAGGCTCGCACCGACACCAGCGCGACTGAAGCAGAAAACATGAAAGTCACTGTGAGACAATACTACACATATATATACTTGTTACTACACTGTAACATTGTGAAAAACACACGAGGACAGGTGAGTGTGTTTTAAGTACCTGACCAGAGCCACAGCAGGCCCTTCATCGAGGTGAAACCCATCCAGAGAGATGTCAGGAACTTCTAAATCATCTCCTTTCCTGGCCGACTCTTCTGCACGTATTCCTGGAGCGCCACTGTTATCAAGATCAAAGGACTCACTTCAGGCGTAAAGTCCAAGCACCACTTTATGACCCTGAGTTACCAGAACACAAACACAGATTTAACTTCTTCCTTCGCAGTGTTGCCTCCAGAAGAAGGAGTTGTTAGCAGGTTAGCTTCTGCATCAGACGGTTGAGTCGTCCATCAAGTTAAAACCTATAGAACGACCGCTGACTCTGACCTACACCTCGGTCTTCTGGATAAAATGCTTATCTAGTCGAGTACAGTGACGTCGAGCAGGTCTTTGATTTGACCCGGAACAGCTTTGGTATCAGATCAAAATGATACTGTCAGATAAGAGAAGATAAACTTTATCCATCCCACAGTTTCAAACTATTTGTTTAGTAAACAGAACAGGTGACCTATTTATTTGTAATGTCTAGTTTAAAAACGTATTATGTTTTAAATAAATGTTTAACTTAAAAATGATGTAAAATCAACAAAAAAATAAAATAAACTTGGAAAAGTTTTCAAAAAGAGCAAAGTCAAGTTTCTTGATTGTACCTTTAATGCGATTATATTTGTTTATTTTATTATTTGCTGTGTATTAAAGGTGTGTATCGGCAAGGAATATGCCGATATGGTAAGTATCACGATACAGAGGCAACAATACAATATATCGTGATAGTGTAGTAACAAGTATATATGTGTAGTATTGTCCAGTACTTGACTCTGGTGTTGTGATAGTGTAGTAACAAGTATATATGTGTAGTATTGTCCAGAACTTGACTCTGGTGTTGTGATAGTGTAGTAACAAGTATATATGTGTAGTATTGTCGAGTACTTGACTCTGGTGTTGTGATAGTGTAGTAACAAGGATATATGTGTAGTATTGTCCAGTACTTGACTCTGGTGTTGTGATAGTGTAGTAACAAGTATATATGTGTAGTATTGTCCAGTACTTGACTCTGGTGTTGCAGTATGTATCCTCTCGTCCTCAGTCATCGCTCATTGTTCCTCTAGCCACAGAGGACATAATGACTGCTGCCATCTGCAGTAGAGGCCGAAGTGTTTAATTGCAACACCTAGATAAACAAATATTAATCGAACATATTTTATTTTTTAACCCACATTATTGAACTAATAACAATAAAATAACTTGGACTAAATAAAAGTCACTAACAAAGTTAACCTCACCCACTGACACCAGTAGGATGAAGATACAGTGAAGTCACGGCAACAGTCTGACCTTCACAACAACTGGCCTGTTTTCACCTTCTATCCTAGTCAATGATTGACTTAGTGAGCTAAAGAATTAAACCTTTTTCTTTCCTATGTCAGGTTAAGTCAATTTTATTATTTTTTGACACTTTCAGATTCTCTCTCCTAAATCTGTCTCAACATAATTTAGTGTTTTTTGAGCTACAACAAGATGTTATTTTGATCAAAACATACAGTACTTCTACAGAACGTGGGTCGATGACATCATTATCGATTGCTTCTGTCTTAAAGCCAGAACTAAAGTTTGTTTTCTTTTACAAAGTTGGATCTAAAGTAAGGCTTGTGTGTTCCATATTTGGAAGGAGACCTCAAGAGGGATGGATAAAGTTTATCCATCTATCCATCCCTCCATCCATCCATCCCTCCATCCCTCCATCCCTCATCCATCCATCCATCCATCCATCCATCCATCCATTTTGTTCACTTGTTTTTCGCTCATTTCTAATCCTTGTCAACATCTGGTTCTCTTGCAACTTCAGACCACGACAAACACACATCTCTGCTGTCAATCAAAATGAAGAAGTGAAACACAAAAGTGTCACTTGAAGAACTGATTGTGTGTTTCCTCACTCAGCCAACAAACATCTTCACCTTCATCAAAATACAGAGAAACAATCAGAACCCATTTGTGTCTCAGCAGATCTTTGAATAGTAGAAAAGAAAGAGATCCCAGAGAGGAAGTTCCTTCTGCAGTCGTCAGCCACGAGAGATAGATGATGAAATACGATTTAAACACTTACTAACATCATCCTCCTCTCTTTCTGTTCCCTTTTTTATCCTTTCACACTTTTCATTTAATAGGAAAACTGTAAGAACGTTTATAAAAAATGACAAAACAAATATTATAAATATCAATAAAAGCACTCAGAGAGGACGGACCTCTGCAGCCGTAGATTTGCCTTCTTTTCTCTTCCAATATAGTTGACTTAAATGTATTTAATGTGATATTTTAGGTTTAAAATATCATCGATAGCTGTTGGCTCATGGGTTGGCAGTAGTTTTTTAAATATGTAACACACAACAGAAGTCACAGGATGCAACGTAATGAAAAAGACGTCAAATAGTTTGGATTGTTTGTGGATTTCCATCTAAAACATCACCGACATCGAGCATCTGTTCCATGTCCTAATACAACGTTTTTGAGTAACACACGTTTGTTTTCGAGTTGTATATTTGGGGGGACCCCTGCCTGGAGGGTCACGCAGCATCACTGACCGGAGGTTCTGAGGTGTGAGTGAGATTATGCTGGATCTCTGCACTTATCTTGAATTATCTTAGCGCAGCAGAAGTGGACAGTTAGTTCTCAAGTGTTTTATAAATGCAAGCAGGGTGTGTGTGTGTGTGTGTGTGTGTGTGTGTGTGTGTGTGTGTGTGTGTGTGTACTTCCCCATCATCCCCTGCCCCCTTTTTTTTTTGCACAGCAGCGTTGTGTTGTGATGTCTCAATCCGAAACATGACTCTTTGTCAATGAAAAGAAGAACAGATCCCGTGTATAGATGCTCTCTGTGTGGCGGTGCTGCTCACAAGGCCTGTGGCGTCCAGTGATGTCTGGAGCCGTGAGACTCAGCGGGAGGATGGCGAGCGCCCGGATGACTCTCGCAGCCGTCCTGCTCCTCTTCTCCTCGCTGTCCTGCTCATCGTCTAACGGTACGACGCCGACGCACCTGTGCGGTTTTGAACGTTTCAGGTGTTTTTTTTTTTTAAAACTCTTCGTTTGCAGACTCGCAATTCGGGATCATCAACAAAGCCACGGGGTTTTGTTTGGCGAAGAAGTCCAGCCGCTGCCAGGACGTGCGCTGGACGACGGGCAACCGGCTCTTCTCCACGTCCACCAAGAAGTGTCTGGGGGCGCAGGGGCGCAGCGTGGGCAGCGAGGTGGCGCTCCACGACTGCGACGACAAGTCGGAGCTGCAGAAGTGGGAGTGCAAGAACGACACGCTGCTGGTGCTGAAGGGCCAGCAGCTCTACGTGGAGATGAAGGCGGACGAGACGGCCGCGCTCTCCAGGACGGTCGGACCCAACAACCACTTCACCGTCACGGGCTCCTCCAGCGGTCCCTGCTCGAGGACCTTCAGAGGTGAAGAGGATTTCGAAGGGTTCGTGATGTGAGTGAGTTCGACTAAATGTTCCTCCTCGTTGTGTCAGAGCACTATTCCATCGCCGGGAATGCCTACGGGAAGATTTGCGCGTTTCCCTTCCTGTACAAAGACCGATGGTTCGGCGACTGCACGACGTACGACTCGTCCATCAAGCGGCCCTGGTGCTCGGTGGAGACCAGATACGAGCACGAGCTGTGGGGCTACTGCCCGACCTTATGTGAGTGACGCCGGTTGGTTTGAGGCTCGAGCGGAGATGAACTCATGTTCTGTTCAACAGCCACGGAGTTCTGGTCCAAGAACCAGGTGTCGGGAGCGTATTACCAGATCAACGGTCAGTCAGCGCTCACCTGGCCTCAGGCGGAGGTCAGCTGCCGACAGCAGGGGGCTTCTCTGGTCAGCATCAGCGACCCCAGCGAGCAGGCTGTCATCTCAGGTAGGACGCCGCCTAGTGGATGGAAGAAGATCGTTTTTCAGTTTCTTTTCACCAACATATATATGTTTGTACATTATTAAATCATTTTATTTATAACAAACAAACGCGATTATTACAGTATAATATTATAGGCGTTTATAACAATAGTCTATTCAAGGAGCTACAGTATAATAGTATTATTCAAACTACTACTCTAGCTGCACAAATACATTAATACAAGTGAACATTTTACTGCTAAACCGGCAACACAACGGTACTCTTGTAACAATATATCCACACACACAAGCCAGCATGGTATCACGGCTCTGTTACAATGTTTTATGAACACGTTTCATATCTTATTATAAAAAGAAAACAATTGTTTAAATATTATTTAACAGGCTGTTTCTGATAATTACCTCCACCAAGGAGATTATGTGATCGTCTGGTATTTGAGTGAAAATCAGAGGAATGACTTCCAATAGAATTTTCAGGGAACGTTGATGATGGGACGAGATAAAGTGTATGTTTTGCGGGAGTTTTTTCTCACTGCTATATAATTATTATAATATTGCAAATGCTAAAAATATAATCCAATTATTTTTAATAAACTACATGTTGGGCAAAATTACTTTTCTTTTTTTTTTTTATCATTGATTAGTTTCAAGATGAGATGCGAATACATTTAGTTTGTGAACTCGAGCTGCTTCCTGGAAAACACATGACTGTGAGATCACTGTGGTCCAAAGAACAGATATTGTGAAATCAGGTTGAGAGATATGAAGCCTTTGTACTTACAGTAGATCTTATCACAAGTTATCGAACAGGGAATAGTCATAAATTAAAAAAATCGGTGTCTTATGTTCGCACAGAAAAACAAAACAATAAAGACAAGGTTAATCTCATGAATTGTTATTTCACTGTACTGACACACGCAGCTCTTTTGGGATCTGGGAAAACCAAACTGTGGACCGGTCTAGTTCAAAACCCAGAGCACGGCTGGCAGTGGACCGACGGGAAGCCGTTCCGCTACCTAAGATGGAGTCCTGGTAATTCTGCTCGGATCATTCGGACAAAAACTTTTGAGTCACATAAATTCATCACATTATCCCATCTTCTCATTTCAGGAAATCCACTTCCAAACCCGGGACACAACTGTGCAGTCCTGGACTCCAGTGGACAACATTACTGGCAGAGCTCCACGTGCCCCAAGAAGATGGGCTACATCTGCTACAAGGACGGCGCTCCACCGCAGCCGCCGCAAAGTACTCGCCGCCGCTCGCCCTTCGCCGAGGCACGTCCTCCTCTAACACGTGTGCTTTCCATCATCAGTCGAGGAAGGGTTTTGCTCGGACCCCTGGATCCCCTACAACGGCCACTGCTTCCACCTTTACCGCACCGTTCAGACGTGGACGGACGCTCAGAGAGAGTGTCGCAAAGAGGCGGGAGAACTCGTGAGCGTCCGCAACATTGAGGACCACAGCTTTGTCCTGTCTCAGCTTGGTTACGGTGAGTCACAATGTAGCTTCAGAACGTTAGTTTACATGCCGTCAGGGAGGATCGAGCAAGTGTTTCTTGAACTGTGATGATCAAGATGTTACATAATAAGCAGGGACTGCTATAATTATGACGCCTACAGCTCCCCCTGCTGTCTGAGGAAAGCATTAACTAACAGTCACGCTCAAACGTAAAAAGACAAGGGAACCAGTTGTTCCCTGAGATGTGTGTTGTTGTGCTGTTCCAAAGGCAGAAATACATTGCGTAACAGATGAGTCTCACTCTTGCGTTTCCTCTTCCAGTTCTGTGAGTGCTGCTCAGTAAAGTAGGAAGTAAAGTAGGACAACTTTTATATGCGTTTGTGTCTTCTCGCCTGGACTATTGCAACAGTTTGTTTTCATGTCTAAACCAGAAGGATGTGTCTCGCCTGCAGTTCATACAAAACTCTGCAGCCAGAATTCTGAGCCGCTCTAGTAGAAGAACTCACATTTCTCCGATCCTTAAAACTTTTAAAATTCTGGTTCTTACTTTCAGATCTATTCATGGTCAGACCTTCCATCAGTGATCTGATCCAGACTTACACCTCAGCTCGGGCTCTGAGGTCTGTGGATCAGAATCTACTGATGGTTCCTGAACTTAAGGACCAGAGGAGAGAAATCCTTCCAGACTGTTGCTCCTAAGCTTTGGAACGATCTTCTCTCTCTTTGCGCTTGATGGAGTCTACTGACTCCTTCAAGAAACATCTTAAGACTTTATTGAATATTGTTTTGATTGTTTAAGCGCTTTGTGACCCTGGTCTGGAAAAGCGCAATACAAATACAAATTACTTACTTACTTACAACCTGTCACTGTTTCTGTCAGCTAGGCTAGCTTTATAAAGAAACGGTCTTTGCTTAAAGAGATATTTCTCCTCAACCTCATGTCGAGTAATGATTGGGATCATTTTCAGAGTAATTCTCTTTAGAGGAACCAGCAGAAATGCTGGTCCATATGACTCACTTTTATTGCTACTTCATTCTTCAGGAAATGAATGCAACCACCATCTAGTAGCTAATGCACAACCCCCTTCATCTCATAAACCCTCACAGTATAAAGTCACGTCGCTTCAAAGCAGGGGTCACCAGGCTTATTACAACATCGTCTAAAACTTCATCCGAAGACTACCAACGTTCTTCCAAACAATTCCTGTCTCTACAGTCAAGTCTAATGCTCTGTTCGTCTCCTCGACAGCGACCACGGACGAGCTCTGGCTGGGCCTGAACGACAGGAAGACGGAGGGTCTGTTCGAGTGGAGCGACCACTATGCTGTGACCTTCATCAGCTGGGAGTTCGGTTCCCCCAAGTTCTCCTCAGACATCGAAGACTGCGTCCTGATGAGAGGAGAGGTAACTTCAACTCACACCCGAGCTCGTCTAGAGGAAGGTTCGAGTCCGACTTCTCTTCGCAGAAGGGCAACTGGGCCGATCGGGACTGTGAAGAGAAGCACGGTTACATCTGCATGAAGCAGAGTTCGACGTCGAGGCCTAGAGACGAAACGTTTCTGGACATCGGCTGTAAATCCGTGAGTCGAAACTAAAACTTGATTTGAATCCACCAGACTGATCGTTTGGTTTGACAACGCAGGGCTGGAGGAAACATGGCGCCTACTGCTACTTTGTAGGGACGGAAGCCAAGACCTGGGATGAATCGAAGGAGCACTGCAAGTCGACTGACTCCATCCTGGCCGACGTCTTAAATGCGTGAGTAGAACTTTCACACATATTAATTGCTGATGGGAAACAGTAGTAGAAAGAGCTTTGGACTGCCTTCCCTTTGACCTTTCCCCACCTACTCTGACCTTGATGTGCATAAGAAACGACTTAATCCGTGACCTTCTTTTCCACCGTAAACATTCCTTGGATGCGTGTTTTTTCGTGTTCCAGAGTGGACAACGCGTTCCTCATCAGTTTGGTTGGGCTGAGGTCGGAGAATTATTTCTGGCTGGGACTTTCCAACCAGAAAAACATCGACCAGTTGGTTTGGACCAACACAGAAGTGGTCAAGTTTACACACTGGAATTCTGCAATGCCGGGTAAGGAGGAGGATCCTAGGTTTGCTGTGGACTTGTTTTGATCACTTGAGAGTGTTTCAAATGTTGACAAAATAACTTCATTCATAGATGTGAGATATTAAATCCCATTTGGTTCGACAAATAAAAAAACAACTATTGCCGTCTAGGGAGCGAACAGGGTTGTGTTGCCATGAAAACGGGGGTTCACGCCGGACTGTGGGATCTGCTGCCTTGCTCCAACAAGGAGAAGTACATTTGCAAGCACCTGGCCGAAGGGGAAGTCGTACCTCCGGAGCCCCCTACGCAGACCCCCCTTCAGTGTGCGGACGGATGGAATAGAGTGGGAACACGGAACCATTGCTCAAAGGTAACTTAAGTCTTGATTAGAGACATCTACAAAACAACCTCTACGTCTATCATAGACTGTCCTTTTTCAAAGTTCTTCACAGGACCTCGGGCTCATGAGAAGACCTGGTTTGAAGCCAGAGACTTCTGCGTAGCCATCGGCGGGGACCTGCTCAGCATCCACAGCTCCACCGAGCTCCTCGTGGCTCGGTATGTTTCCTCCGAGCATGATATCGATGGTCAAAGATAGACGCCGAAGGTTTAGCCTCGTCATTTTCACACCCCGATTATCAGTAACCCAGGGGGCGAGTCAACATGTTTGGACGAGGGCCATATTTTAGAATTTTTAAATATCTATAGTTTGATTTAAAACTGTTTCATGGACACGTAAAGAAGCTACTGAGGGGCCACACAGGCCACGCAATAGTGTAGTAAAATATATTTCATCGTGGCCTTGGATCATTGAAATAACCCAACTTTTCTTTGATTCATCCACGTCACATCCTCACCTCCCGCAGCCATGGACGCGCCTGGATTGGACTACACATCTCTGACCCGAGTGAAGGCTTCACCTGGAGCGATGGATCCCCGGTGCGGCTCTTGCGTGGCGCACATCTGCCCAGCTTTGAACGATGAACACAACTGATCATTCTTCTTCATTTTTTACCCAAAAAGGTGAATTATCTGCACTGGCAGGAGGGGGAACCGAACAACCACAACAACGCAGAATCTTGCACCGAGTTTAAGATCTACCGGGCCGACGATGAGACCGGCTCTTGGAACGACGCTCACTGCGAGACTTACAACGACTGGGTCTGTCAGATTCGAGCAGGTGAGGAACATTTTTTAATACTTCTTAACAGAACTGAGTCTTTAACCCATTCTTTGTCAAAACATTCCTGTGTGTGTTTTCTAACAGGTGTGACGCCGAAGCCGACTCCGAACGACACTGCAGTAGGTAGGACGGTTCACTTGATCGCCCGAGGTCACCTCCGAATGAATCACCAATACTTTTGAAACTCTCTAGATTACAACGTCACGTCGGACGGGTGGCTGGTGTGGAAGGGACATCAGTACTTCATCAACAAGCGCTCGCTAGCGAAGGACGACGCTCGTAGCTTCTGCCAGCAGAGACACGGTGACTTGATCACCATCACCAGCGAGGCCGAGAACATCTTCGTGTGGAAGCAGGTCCGAGATATGAAACGACGAGATGTTAACGATCACCATAAGACAAGCAATCATTGGTTTCTATCTGTCAACAGGTGTCCAGAAGTTATGGAAACTACTACATCGGTTTGTCGGTGGATCTAGACGGATCGTTTTGGTGAGAATGGATTTTCTCCTGAAACAATTTAAATTATTGGAACTATTTCATTCACTCTCAAGCAAATACAAGTATTTGAATATTTTCCGGGCTGCATATAATAAAAGTTGCGTCAGGTGTGTCCTGGGCCTGGAGTTTGACATGATGATCCTGCACTCACCCATGGACAAGATACAAGTGGCTGTTATCTCTGCAGGGGGGCTGGTGTCATCCTTTGAGATATGATTAGAAACTCTGTCAACGGGGGAAACTAAAGTAGAATCCTTGCTCCTGCACATGTACCCAGGTCTGGGTATATTTAACTGGGACAGACCCATTACTCATTAGGGGGATTACATTTTGTCATGGGGCCTGGGAAAAACTTAGTGTTACCCCAAGAAAAGCTGGAGGCAGTTTCCAGGCTTTTTCAACTTAATGGAGGGTCCAATGGTCAGGAAGGATTTGTCTCTTGACTCAAACTGGTGGTTGAACCGAACTTAAACTAATTTATTATTTCAAATTAGTTTAATATGACTGTCAACGAACCCTAAACAATTGCTTTTGCTTGAAGGTGGATGGACGGTTCTCCGCTGGGATTTCGGAGATGGGACGCAGAGCAGCCGAATCCTGATTCCTTCGATGAGAACTGTGTGGTCATGACCTACTACATGGGTGAGTCCCGTCACACATCCATCCAAACAAAGCTAGAATAACAGCTGAACGTCTCTTTCTGCGTCTTCTCTGGGTCGTTGAAGGTTTCTGGCGCGGCAGTAACTGTGGCGAGGAGTACCAGTCCATCTGCAAACGTGGAGGCTCCGTACCCGTCAACAGCACCGTAGCCCCCACACCGGCTCCTAAAGGAGGCTGCCCGATCAGGTGGACCAAGTATGATTCAAAGGTCAGAAGAACAGAAATCTGAGTCACAAATGCTTCCATATTGCGCCTCAATTTCAGCTTTCACTGAGAGTTGCTTCATTTATCTGTGCAGTGTTACAGTATCAGCAACCGCCAGGCATCTTGGGAAGATTCAAGGAGACAGTGCATCACCATGGGGGGGAATCTGGCTTCCATCCAGACACGGAAAGTACAAGGTGTGTGAGAATCATCCGCAAAAAACTACTTGAAAAACCAAGGATTAACATGTGCCTTTGGACCTTCTAGCATTTCTGACAACCAAAATCTTCGAAAGTGCCACATCAGACCTTTGGATTGGTTTGAACGGAATAAAACAGGATGAGTTTTACTGGACGGATGGGAAGTCGAGGCAATACACCAACTGGGGATATTCTGTGAGAAAAATACTTTCAAGTCATCGAGGCTTCTTGTAAAATAACTCGCTAAGACCCGTTTGAAATGGATTTTTCTGACTTTGTGTTCCAGGGTCGATACCATCGCACAGGAACTTTTTACAAGAGATGGAATGAGGTAGACATCAACTTTTTGTGTGTGAGAGTTAAAATGATGGAGGGTAGATTGAAGATAACTTTTGCAAATGATTTCTTCCCATTTAATAAACGTGCCTCTGAAGATGCACTTGAATTAATCTGTCATATCGTACGCCTTCTGGGCGTCAACCTGGTGAGGGACTCTGGGTAAGTCCAAATTAGAGGAGGCTGGACAAGTTTGTCACACTGGGATCGCCATCAACCACTTTCCTGTACGAATATCACCAAAACAATTAGTGTGAACATCAATAAACGTATCCATCAGGATGAGTTTAAACATCTTGTAAGACAACACTGGGCGTCACCGTAGCAACTACAGAGATGCGACATGTGTCACCAGCAAGTCTCTCGTGTGTTTTGAAATGCTAACGGATGTTTCCTGTCACAGGGAGATTGTGTGTTGATGTCCTCCAGTCCGACTTCTGGCACCGGGAAGTGGTTGATCAAGTCCTGTAACGACACTAATGGCTTCGTCTGTGCCAGGAGACTCGGTGGGTATCTGAAGCAATTCGTTCCGAGATAAGAAGGGCACAATATTTTTTAATAACTTTTCATTAAAGGGAATTTAGAAGATGTTTTTTTAATTTAAAGTGACAAAGAACCGTGCATTAACCATCATAAGGGTCTGATTAAATATGGAGATTTGATTTGCTTCTGATGGCTTCAAACTCTTTCTTCACAGACCCAAATAGCCCGTCTCAGCCGGACCCTCCCATTTCAAGCATTTACGTGTCCCTGGGAAACGACAGCATTAAGTTTGTTTCCCGAAATCTGACCTGGAGCGATGCCAAGAAACACTGCGAGGACGATAAGGCGAACCTGGCGAGTCTGAGGAACCAGTGGGAGCACGCATACGTGGAACTGCTGACTATGAAAATCAATGCTCCTGTTTGGATTGGACTGAACAAAAAGCAGGTGAATGCAAAGAATGAAAGGACTATATGCAAGAATGGTTAGGGCTGGGTATCGAGGGAAAATGTTCAATATCAAAACCTATTCCTGAATGATACTATTTTCTATACCAGTTTTGAATTACATATATTTCAAATATTTGGCATTTTGCTAAATTTCCACTAAAAGGAAAAAGAAATGAAAAATAATTCCCAGTACAAAAGAACAATGGCTAACAAGTGACAAATGCAGAAAAATACACACAATAAAGTTTTGAAATAATAGTAATACAACTTAATAATAGCATTTTGAAACGAGATGGTGGGATTAAAAGACATTTAAATGAACTTGAGTATTTATTATAGAAATATTTGGAAATTTAAAAGCATACTGATAACGATATATTTCTGTTTTTCTGTCAGACCGGCGGCTACTTTCGGTATATTGATGGCTGGCACCTGAAATTTGCCAACTGGGCCGAATCTGAACCGAGCTCGGAGCGACCCTGCGTTTACTTGGATTTAGAAGGAAAATGGAGGACGGCTTTCTGCAACATGAGCATGAACAGTGTCTGCAAGCAGTCGACGGGTATGGACTGTAAAATGTTCACTGACATTATTTTAAGAACTTTTTAGAAGAAGAAACTTGTTGATAGAAAGCCCTCGATAGATCAACAACTCCTCCGCTCAAGACCGTCTCTTCTCGCTGCAGATGTGCCGCCAACCGACTCCACCGTGTACCCCGGAGTCTGCCCTGACAACGCGGTGGAGGACCACTACCAGACCTTCAACTGGGTGCCCTTCAAGAACTACTGCTACATGTTCATCACGGAGGAGATCGAGTGGGCCGACGCCGCCAGCAGTTGTGCCCGACACAGTAAGAGCGCAGACACTAAACAGCAACTGATTTAGCAAAGATTCTTACCACCGACCCGTGTTTCTCAGACGGTGCGTTGGCGAGCATCACCGACCCCGACGAGCAGGCGTTCATAAAGAGTAACGTGGAAATATTCAAAGACAGTCATAGCTCCTTCTGGATCGGCCTCTACAAGACCCACAAAGGTTTGCAGGAACCAGATCATATGTTTAAAAGATTCCGTTTTTTTTAGGTTGGTTTTTAATCTGCTGTCTGGCTTCAGGGGTGTGGAAGTGGTTGGATCAGGCCGTCATGGACTACACAAACTGGGCTATGGAAGACACGGAAAAGGAATTCGGTGAGATTGGAAGTATGGACGGTGAATGGAGGACCGGGCGAAAGTGGAACGACAGAGCCTACATATGTAAGACGGCAAAAGGTACGTCAATCCTCATCGTACTTCAACTTCTTTGTATTCGTGTTGTTACTCAAATTCTTGCTTTACTCTCTCGACAGTCATGATATCACTTGTCCCTGATCCCAGGCCTGGTAAGTGTCAACTTAATCAACTAATATAGCAGGTGTTTCATTCTTACCAGGAGAAGAGGAAGCATCGTAACTATAAGCAAACATAACAGATGTTTATGTGAATGTATTGTAGCGCAGGTTTAACACAAAATGAAATGACGACATCCATAAGCATCTTGTAGTAGAAAAGCCACTGAAACCTGAGAAACTATCACAGGGATGTAAATCGATTGCGAATTCAAAAACTAAAGTCATAGCAACATTTTAACATGTAAAAAAAACTGACTGAATCTCACGGTCGACCTCTCGTTCTCCTGCAGAACCTCTGGGCCCACAGGACTCTAGCAATCGTGTCCACAGAGGTTTGATCTTGGTGCTGGTCGTGATCGTCTCCGCCGCTGTGTTTTTGATCGGATTCTTCATCTACAAGAAGATCCCTCGGTCGTTGCCCACCTTCGACAACCCGTTGTACTTTGACAGCGAACGATCGCAGCCCGATGTCGTGGACACAAATAAACTGATCGAGAAGGCGGAGGAAGACAAACTGGAGCCCATTATAACCCTGTGATAGAGAGTGTGGCGGGACTTTGATTGAACTCAGGCACATGTATGAAATTCTTCTGTCATGTTTGTTACATTGTTGCTGTGTGTGTATGTGTTCAGTTATTTAACAAAACATGTATTTGGGTGGGATTACAAACGTCTGTTACAACTGAGTGTAAATAATTGTTTGTCAATGCTTTTACTCCTGAAGTCTTTCTAAAGTGAAAAATAAACTTCTGAAACGAAAGCGTGACGTTATCTCCATTGGTTTATTCTCATTGTACGAGTAAAAAACAACAATAGTCAGAGTCATAACCATGCGTCTTGAGATCGGACAAGGCGTAACGATCCTTCCTTTATTCCCAGCCTTTCGTTGACCGTGTATGTTTTCAATCAAGACTGAAAGACCAGCATCAGGAACCAGCTGATGCAGTCATTAGGGGAACTTTTAAAAGGCTTAACCCCACCATGGAGATGCTACGTGAAGGACAGCTAAGCTCACTATATGAAGGTCTTTTAATGTACGGCGGGACTGCTGTGTGTCAAATTACGAGCAGATTGTGAGTCATCTCAAATGTGTCGCTCCATTACAAATCAGTACCATTACAATAATGAACTTTTCAGCTCATTAGATGTCGTTCAGTGGTCCCTCGAATTAGGCTAACGCCTGCTAACCTCTACTCATTCACCAACCTTCCTGACTATTTGTTTTTTATCTCTTCTTCTCATTGTGTTCAAACTACATATGGGTTTTTAAACTTTGCAAGTTTGCTCTAACTTGGTTCACTGCTTACCAAGACACACACTAAAAGATTGATCCTTGTGTTCTGTACAAACAAACTTAATTAAGAACTCTGGGACTATTACCCGACTAAAGGTAAGTACTTCACTGACAAATCCTATCACATATGGTCTCCTGGAGGTCCTTGATTTAAAGTAGGAAAGCTGATTTCAGCTTGAAGTATGTTGAGCAACTGACTGAAAAGTTATTCTCATTTGTTACTCTCCTTTGCAAATGAACCAAAGTTAAACATTAAAAGACAATAAAGGGAAGTGAAACCAAAAATGTGAAAGAACATTAAATCTCTTGGTTTAAGGACAATAATGTTGCAAGAACCCACATGAGGAGTTAAGAGTCATTACTTACAGAAACTAACTGACAATTTCTACATGAATATTACACAGTTGTTTGTCCCAGATGTCCTTGAATCATTTCCTGTGTCTGTGTTTTTAGAGCTGAGAGAAGGTTTGCGCTCGAGTGGTCAGAAGGCTATTTTATGTAGAGCCCAAAAGTGATACTAAAATAAAAGTAAAATGATACGGAGAAAAATTGAGGTCTGAATAAGACAGAGGTATTATATTAAATTAATAATATAGAGCCAAGTATAGTTCTTGACATTCCAATGGCTTTCTCGTCCTACCGTGAAAGTTACTCCTGCTGACATGAATTTAAGTTGTACTTGTTACTCATCCGAGCATCAAAAATTGTCTTTATAGGCTCTGTTCCATTTCAACAGCATTAATTGATTGAGCATTTGATAGATTTAAAACACCTAAAGAAAACTACAAACTAAATCAAAAGAAAAATGTTAAACTATTTTGAGATTGTATAATCATTTATTTACCGTTTTATCATGATCTATATTAAGCATATACAAATAAAATATATATATAATGTGAATTAAAATGATTAAAGCTTGTTTTGTTTTTTCAAACAAGCTTAAATTTATTTATTTTATTTTTCTTCTTTCTTTTACAGCTTCCCTATCACGCCATCTCACAGCCCCTCAACAACAGTCATGATAAATAACGTTGCCTCTTGTTAAAAATAAACAGACCTTGAGCAAAGAAAGGGAGACAAAAGAAACAAGCAGCAATTAAAATGATGGAACTCACCTTTTTGGACAGTCTGGTGGTCAGAAGACAATCTAAAGAGAGGACTAGGTTGGCAGGGGTTGGATCTGGATTAAACATATGGCAGGAATGAGCAGGATAGAGTGAGGGAGTGAAATAAAAGTACTTTACTGACCACAAAACAAAGGAACAGATGAGTGGAGGCTACACACCAGCTACCTAAGAAGAAGAGAGTACATATGAAGAGGGTTGATTATCATTCATCAACTATCATATTAGACACGTACACACTTGGTCATTTTTCATTTTAATATTGTCCAACAATAGTGTGCATGTTTGTAAAACCTCTGTACAAAAAGAACAAGCCGACTCTTCGAACCAAACCGAGTCTCTTTGCTCCTTCATTCGGTTCCAAGGCAGTTATGATGTATTTACAAATGCATAGAGCTTTTGAGTCTGCGATCATTACAGTAGGATGCATAGAGAATGTGCAGCATTCGAGCACAGGACACAGAAATGACTGGCAGACGGAGTAAACCACATCAGAAATACATGCTGGAGTTATAAAGAAATACTTTCATGATGTGGAGATGAAGTGAGTCTTTTAGCGTTAAACTCACCAGGATGAGAAGGAAACTGGAAGGTTGGAAAAACTGCAACGTATTTGTGGTTATAAACTATTGTGTAGTAATTATTATTATTGTATTTAGGTGTGTGGGCTCTGGTTCAAAAGTGAGGGGACATGTGATCAACAACACAAACGTCACTGAAATAAGCCCTGAATGTGAGTAAAATAGCAACTTAAAGACTTGTGATTGAATAAGTGACATGAAATAAAGGACACGAGCTGGAAGAATGAAAACCAAAGTGAAGAAGCACGAGTTACAGAAACAAATGGTCTCTCATGCTATAAAGGTTGAACAAGGTTGGTTTTTGAAAGACACAAGAGTGAGTGAATGTTTCAGAACCCCTGGTGTGCTTGCATTTTATTTCATGTGCAGTTGCCTCAAAATAAATGTTATTTTACTTCAATATATTTTTTATTAAACTCACTTTTACTGAACTGAAATGTTTGATCAAGTATATTTTCTTGCTGGTAAATATACTTCCACTGAAATACATTCTCATCATACCATTAGTACATTTACTTGAGTATATTTTCAGGCTGGTAAATGTACTTCTATTGAAGAACAATTGCATGTTAATAGTACTTTTGATCTCCTTGGCGGAGGTATGCACTGTCTCTGTGCTTTGAGAGCGGCGACTGAATCCTTTCAATCGAGAGGATGAAGTGAACAGTGTAACACCGTCAGTGCAGTTGGCCTTGAGCTCCCGACGAGGAGAACCTGTCACTGGTGAATGTACGAGTCTCTGTGCCAGTGTTGTGCGTTGTCGCGCCCTCTGGTCCGATGTCGGTCTCTGTCCTTGTCCCGGTCCCGCTCTCGGTCCCGGCTGTGGTAGTGATGGTGATTGTGCGCGGGGTTGTGAGGGTCCGCGTGATGAACCGTCCGTGAAGGAACGTGCTGGTGGTGTCGGTGCTGCCGGTTCCGCTCGTTGTGCTCCTGCTCGTATTCGTCTGCGTACGGCGCTTGGCTGTTGCCGCGGTGGTGCTGGTGGTGGTGATGATGATGGCGGTGAGGGTGGTTGTTGCTGTGGTGATGCTGGTTGTGCCCTCGAGGGTTCAAGGGAACCACCTCTTCCATGTCCTCCTCCTCCTCCTCCACCTCCTCTGGACGCACCTCTGGCAAACGTCTCCGAGGCGCCCTCTGGGCATGTTCTCTGACGGCTTCTTTTTCCTCAGATATCTGCCCCGGAGGCTCTGGTTTCCTGTGGTGGTGATGATGATGATGATGGTGGGCGTGCAGCGCCCTCTTTGACTCCGTGTTCGACACCTGCTGCTCCTCTCCGGGTTTCTCTTCTGCTTTTGGCTCCTGTGCTGGTGCTGAGGAAGTCTCCTGGTCCAAGTGGTCGTCACGGGAACCTTTTCTCTTTGAAGCTGCCGTCTTCTTATTCTTGTGCTCGTCCTGGAAAAAGCAAGAACGTTGTAAAGTAACCGATGCTCCGTGAGCATGTATAAAAAAAGGACGTTATCTTCAGACACCGTTACACTACGACTAGCAAAAACCACGTTGAACAGTCTCACCGGGATGAGGGAAATAATGAAAGGCTTAAACATGAAGATGTTTTGATGAAGACTTACCATTAGAAGAATTATTTCAGCATCTTTTCCAGTCAAGTAAGACGAGGAGAGATGAAATGGAAGATGTTAGATGAATCCATGGGAGTATTTTGAACATAGGAATGATATTGGTTTTGTGTTTTAAATCAAGCATCGCCAGAAGAAAAGCTTTCAATCCGTCTGGCTTTAATAAATAAAGATTATATTTCTAAAAAAACCTTCAAACTACTGTTTGCTGCTGTAGATTTTATGTAGAATACCAACTTATTGATGGTAAACATCGTTCGATTATATCAAAGTCTTGATGGTAGACTTTACCTCGAAAGAAGGAACCTTAACCCTCATTTTAAAAAGCATTTTCATAAATGCAATTGTTTTATTTTTTTTTATTATAAGACAAATTAACTTGATGTTAAATGACAACTCCGGCATTATATTATAAAATATCAGTTGAAATTGAAATGCGTATCTTTTCAAATGAGCAACATTTTCAACTTAAAACATGAATTTCAAAAATACATTTTTTAAGAGCACAAGTATTCATGTGTTGAGTCTCTTCAACGGTCACTAGGGGGAGACATTGGCCACTAACTGAATTTGTTTTTTGAAAGGTAGTTCAGATACATGAGTTTTTAATGTCTTCAGAAAACATTATATTCGTGCATTGGTCTAGAAGTTAAATCATATGCTTTGTAGGTTTGAATATTTTTTCATTTCTTTGGAGAAAAGAAAGTCAGAAATGAGCTGAATAACCATTAAACCTTCCTCTCCAGTGATGTCAGGGATGTTGGTGAAAATGAATGCATTGCAATGAAGGCCACACTCAGTAGTCTTTCTTTTAGTTTCCAAGTACCGGAGCTCCAGACGGGCTGACGGGAAGTGTGCTCTCGGCCAGCTGGGCCACCATCGCGTTCACTGGCTCCATCTCCGGCGGGTGAGTGGCCCTCCAGTAGGACTCCAGATAGTCAGCGATGTGTTCACAGGCGTCGGTCAGCTGGTTCTCGTCCAGGATGACATCGAACATTTCCTGGAGGAAGACTTGAGATGAGAACCTGGCATCAGGACGTTCCTGCTTAGACACGTACCGGCGGACATTGAGCGAGCTTGTCCGCGGCGACCAGCTGAACATTGAGATGTTTGGTCTGAGACTTCCCTCTGGTCTTGATCAATCTGGTCAGAACCTGCCGGTGTGAGGAGGTACAAGTTGTGTATCGTTGCTGGTGATCCGAGGGAAGTATGTGACAGACCTTTGGAGAAGAAATCTTGACGTAAACCAGGATGGGAGCCAGGGAGGTCTTGGCCACTTGAATAGGGTGGTTGACTGTGTCAGCATCCAGAACCACCAGCTGGAGGCTTCGCGCCAGCTCGAAGATTCGCTCGACTTCTCCTTGGATCTGAGCTGGTGAAGCAGAGGCTCAGTTAAGACGACAGTGACTTCATTTAAAGAAAAATGGCACCAAACGCTTCAGTGACACTTACCAGCTGTATCTGTGACACGTCAGGGGGGGAGGGGCAAGAGCAGAAATAAATATAAATTAAATTAGATCAACTTTATTGATCTCTCTGGAGGTCTCCTTTGGGAAATAGTTTTAAAGACACAAGAAAAATAACAAGGATACAAAGATTAACATCGAATATCATCTTTTTACTTCTGCCCCCAGACTCAGAATTAAACAATCTAATAGCACGAGGAATGAATGAGTCCCTGAGTCTATTAGTGTTGCATCATGGGAGGAGCATTCGTGCTGCATCTACTTCTCTGCTCACTGATGACAGTGTTCAGAGGATGATGTCATCATCCATGATGGACAGTAGTTTGTCCAGTGATCTCGTCTCAGCAACTGTCACCAGTGAGTGCAGCTCCAGTACTCGTCCTTGTCCCTGATGTGTCCATCTATTCTATCCTTTAATTGAATGTATTAAGTTCCTACTTAATGAAATGTATATAGGGTGTATAGGGTTGTAATGAAATAAAAATATTTTAATTCCAGATATGGTATCGATATTCAATAGCACTGTATCGTTATTTAAATGTATTAATTTGTTTGAAATGAAATTTGATTTTATTGTAGTTATTTTATAGTTTATATTTCAATTGTGTGTATAATACAATCATTCAATGTTATAATTTACAATTAACACTCAAAGACTCATAGGCGTTTATTCATTTGTGTGCTGCAATTAAACCTCCAGCCACTAGTTGGCAACAGTAGTCATTTCCTCCGGGACAAAGTAACAACAAAACCGGAGGAATAGCAGCAATGAGTGAAAAAGAAGAGCCTAAGCTAGGAATCATTTTGGCGTCAAAACAAAGTTTAAAGTTAAAAAACACTGACAGATACTAGATGTTACATGTTGCTCCAGGTTGTTTGTGTTAATGCACTTCATTGTTAATATACATTTTATGTTTTATTTTTTTAGAAACACTTTCACATTTGATTAGAGAAAGTATTTGTTCATTTCTTTGTTGAAAAAGCCAGAAAAAGTGTTGTTTTATATCGTTTATACTACACTATCACAATATATGGTACACACATGTATCATGTATATATATATATACACACACATTCCATTAATGGATCAAGTTCTTCTTACCTAAATTGGAGCGTGTGTTCGAACGGTCAATTAACGCCTTTTTTCCGGGGTTGTTAAGTATGGACCGCTTTGCCATGGAAATATCGGCTGTGACCCGAGTGATGGTGATTCTAGAGATGTGACGAGAGGTGTTAAGGTCAAGAGGTCGTCACTCTTTCAACGTTGAAGTCAGACACAAAGACAGTGTAGATCAGAACATACCTGCCTTCAAATCGATGCTTCAAATAGTCGAAGAGAGCTTTTTGCATCATGTCTGTAACCTGGAGTGAAGAAGAAGAGATTGAACTGTTTAATAAATAAACAGTAGACACAGCAGACTTACGTCCAAGCCCTTCAGTGACGGGCCCATCAGAACCACTGGTCGCATTGTAGGCACAACATCGTACATGGCGATCTGCTCTCCCTGAAAGAACCCAGACAAAAGCGCTTAAAAGAAATACGATTCTGAACCAGCTGTTTTTTTTACTCAATGTTCCCTCGAATAGTCTGAGTGTGTCTGGAGGTTGAAAGGAAAATCCATATTCCTTTATATCAAGAAAACTCACTGTTTTCAGTGCAAGCTTTAAAGTGGTGACAGAGAAAGATAAATTCGCTCCGTGGTCAAGGAGACCTCGGGGTCATGTCTACGTTTAGCTGAAACAAATTCCTGCTCCAATTTGTGTGATGGAGGAGAAACACAAGAGAGGCCCAATCAAGAGGACACAAATGAAGAAGGACAAGGAGCTTTGGTTTCATTACTGAGAGTCTTCCATGAACCTTCAGGTCACATTCAATCACTCAGAAGTTTGAAATGAAAACACAAGTTAAACAAACTTCGCTGAGGGCGAGACCCCGAAAATAACTTGGCTGGTCCGATTTAAGCCTCGTTTTAGACCCGATTAGACTTTCCAAGGGTCCACAAAATCTGTCAGAGTAAGCAGAGACAAACATGTTCTTTGGAGCATGAAACCGGCGTTACAAAATGTACAAAGTCGCAACTGCTTTCTTTGTTTTTTAAAAACCCAAAATATGTCGAAATATTTTAGAGGAGGTAGTGATTGCTGCCATCTAGAGGCCGGAAGTTTAATTAATTAACACAAAAACGAACACTGTGAATAAGGATTTGGGACTCACCCTCATGTCGACTAATGTTGGATTATTTTCAGAGTGATCTGTTGCTTTTTAGAGTTATAGACAAAAATGTATGTTCATATAAATGAAGTGAACAGTGTCACTTCGTCCAAAAAGACACTTCAAAACATCCAAATACCCCAATACTGCTCGTCTGTGACGTCCATCTTGGATTGAAGCGTCAATGAGAAGAATTGTTTCGGAAAAAATGTAACTAGTCTATATTTTAAGCTTTGTGGCAGATGTTCAAATAACAAGCAATATAAACATGAAATAAAACGGGAAGTACTCCACTGAGCTCCAGTCACTACATTAAAATGAACAAACAAATATATAACTCTTAAAAGAACAGATCACTTTGAAAATAATCCCAACCCTTAGTCGACATGAGGGTGAGTCGAAAATGAGTGACGTTTGGGTGAACTACTTTAATTCAGCTGTGTTTTTAGAACGTGATATAACATTTATGCTGGATAAGGAATCTTAAGTCACTTACTGGCTTCTTTTTCACTTGCTGAGTCGCTGTAAATAGAATGAAAGAAAACAGTTTCATGCTCAACACAACCAGAGGTATGTTATTATCATTTGAAAACATCAGTGCGCTCTGAACTTCTCACCAACCTTGAGATGGGGGGGTGTATTTTTTAGAGTTCAGATCTTGAGCTGCCTGAGAAGACGCTTTGCTGAGAGAAAAGTTCAACAGCATTAGATTTGTGATCCATTAAAGCGGGACGAGATTATTCAGGTCATGACTAAAAGCACGTCGCACGTACTTGGCTAAGGCCTTGGCCGCCTTCCTGGCCTGGACCTCCCGTCTGATGAGAATGGTTTCAAGGTTGACTGGACTGGGAATGAAGCCCACCACGCCATCCTCTTTCACGGGTCGCCCGATCCACCACTCGTTGTTGAATTTCTGATTAAAAACGGGAGAAGACGCTCTAGACCTGATGATGGTTCTTGTCGTTGTGAGCGTCTACAAACCTCTTTGACATGCAGGAAGTCTCTGGCCTCGAACGTCACGGCCTGGCCTGGCACCGGAACGTTGTCATCGTCCGCTGGCGTGTAAGAGAAGTTGCAACGGACAGCGAATGCAACTTGTTTGTACTGGCAGAGAAGAGAGGAATTCATTATAAGTTCTATCCATTCATCCATACATCAATCCATCCTGGATGTGTCTCGCCTGCAGTTCATACAAAACTCTGCAGCCAGAATTCTGAGCCGCTCTAGTAGAAGAACTCACATTTCTCCTTCAAACTCTTCACTGGCTGCCAGTTTCTTTCAGGATCATTTCAAAATTCTGGTTCTTACTTTCAGATCTATTCATGGTAAGACCTTCAGTGATCTGATCCAGACTTACACCCCAGCTCGGGCTCTGAGGTCTGTGGATCAGAATCTACTGATGGTTCCAGAACTTCCGGACCAGAGGAGAGAAATCCTTCCAGACTGTTGCTCCTAAGCTTTGGAACCATCTCTGTGTTTGATGATCTACTGACTCCTTCAAGAAACATCTGTGTTTGATGATCTACTGACTCCTTCAAGAAACATCTCTGTGTTTGATGATCTACTGACTCCTTCAAGAAACATCTGTGTTTGATGATCTACTGACTCCTTCAAGAAACATCTCCGTGTTTGATGATCTACTGACTCCTTCAAGAAACATCTGTGTTTGATGATCTACTGACTCCTTCAAGAAACATCTGTGTTTGATGATCTACTGACTCCTTCAAGAAACATCTGTGTTTGATGATCTACTGACTCCTTCAAGAAATATCTGTGTTTGATGATCTACTGACTCCTTCAAGAAATATCTGTGTTAGATGATCTACTGACTCCTTCAAGAAACATCTGTGTTTGATCATCTACTGACTCCTTCAAGAAACATCTGTGTTTGATGATCTACTGACTCCTTCAAGAAACATCTCTGTGTTTGATGATCTACTGACTCCTTCAAGAAACATCTCTGTGTTTGATGATCTACTGACTCCTTCAAGAAACATCTGTGTTGGATGATCTACTGACTCCTTCAAGAAACATCTGTGTTTGATGATCTACTGACTCCTTCAAGAAACATCTGTGTTTGATGATCTACTGACTCCTTCAAGAAATATCTGTGTTTGATGATCTACTGACTCCTTCAAGAAACATCTGTGTTTGATGATCTACTGACTCCTTCAAGAAACATCTGTGTTTGATGATCTACTGACTCCTTCAAGAAACATCTGTGTTTGATGATCTACTGACTCCTTCAAGAAACATCTGTGTTTGATGATCTACTGACTCCTTCAAGAAACATCTGTGTTTGATAATCTACTGACTTCTTCAAGAAACATCTCAAGACAATTTTATTTGTGCTTTTCCTTGAATAATGTGCCAAAGATAATTGAAAGTGTGTTAACAAACTTTTAGACATGGCCAGCATCACGTCTATGAAATATGTTTTCTTTGATCAATTGTTTGTAACATTCAGCTCCATAAATCGACCCTGGTCTGTCCAATCACGCCTCCCGATGGAGAGTTATGTCACCCGTGAGGACATTAAGCACATGTGAGGGACGATAAGCCCAAAATAAATCACTCGGTTGAAAGCAATATTTGGCTCCGTGTCCTAATCCGATCTCTGTTGTTGGCAGCGACATAATCATCTCCGCGTGTGAATGAACCTGTGACGGCTCACGGCGGACGTTTCCAGAAATATGTACCTTGGCTTTCTCCAGCTGGACCTGGGCGTTCCTTTCCTCAACGACATCGTTGTCATGTCGCTCTCCCTGAAACACAGAGAAGTTCAGTCGGTTATTGTCAATTTTACTCATCTTTCCCTAGTCCAGAGACAGGAATAAAAAACTGTCCACGCTTTATAAAGAGAAACAGAAAGAAAGAACGTTGATTTTGAAATCTTTAAAATACCAAATATTTGAGTTATGAATGAATGAAACCAAGTCTTGAATCTTACTTGTTTGACCCGTGACTCTTCAGATATGTCGACAAGAATATTGATCCGATTGATTTTTCTACTTAAACAACAACAAAACTAAAAAAACTCTTAGACAGTGCATACCTCAGCCAAGGAGCTGATTGAAGATGAACCAACAAAGCGCTAAATCACATCAATGAAACAACATCTGTGATTGAAGAAGATAGTTTGCTCAAGGCCAAGAAACCAACAGCGACAGATAAGTTGATCTAAAGTACTATGAAAAGTCTCTTGAATCAGTAGTTTCCAAAGTTGGATCCAGGGGGCGCTAGCGGGGGCTCAGGAAATTGAAGGCCAGTGAAGAATGGAATTCAATATAATCTTATATCATAAAATAAAATGTTTGTTAACCATTTGCAATGAACATACAACACACAAACCACCTTGATCTTCAGATTCTGAAGTTTCCAATTGTACCTAAACACACCACCTGGGTTTCACCACATAGCTTGTAGCTAGCTAGCTAGTTAGCATGGAATGTATAGATTAGTGACAAGAAAAAGACAGAGAAGCAGACCAATAGTCCTGCCAAGAAAAAGTATGCTGCTAGAAAAGCTCGATGGAGGAGGCTTTTCCCGAGGTGGTCTCTGTGTTGTCTTGACCTTTTAAGCATCTATTTTATTGGGAATTGTATTGATTGTTTAAGTGCTTTGTGACCCTGGTCCGGAAAAAGCGCTTAAACAATTATTACCACCTTAACAGTTTCAACTCATCTCTAGTGTCAGCGGCTTCATCGTCTCCCACATTTCACTGTCAAACAAAGTCGCACATCTGCTCGAGGACCATTTATCAATTAATTAAAAAAAAGGACAGATTGAAGTTTGCGACAGATAATTGAGTTTGTTTATCGTCACCTGAAGAGACGAGATAATGAGAGACGTCTGCGGGGAGTTTTAAAGCCTAATTAGATCCGATGCTGCTGCAGACGCGACAAATGCAAGATCAGAGTTGTCGTACTTTCAATGGTAATTAGTACACAAATACAAGACGTGTTCGTCCGACTGCAGAGACGAGCGCAGCAGTTCCCCTCAGGACGCTCAGGTGTCCCAGAGACAGGACCGTCCCCTCAAAGACATGCTAATGGATGCCCTTCTGCGTCACGACCAGAAGGGGGAACACACACCTGAGCCAGGCCAGGCTCTTGAGATACACACTCCGGATGTCAACAATCTGTTCACGTTGACACAATAGGAATGATGAACAGTATTCCATGGTTAAGGAAGGAACTTAACTACAGCAGGGGATTTTGGAGGTCACAAAGGTCATGAGGGTCTAGTTGTATCAGGAAGTTTTGATCTTACTTACACAAAGGGGTGTCAAGAATCTGGTGAAACGATAAGTATACTATACAGGTGCAACAATACACTATTCTGTGATACTGTAGTAACAAGGATATATTTGAGGTATTGTCCAGTACTTGACTCTGGTGTTGCAGAATTTACAGACCACATGACTCTTGTCCTCAGTCGTAACTCCTTTCATTTGTTTTCAAACCAAAATATGTCCAAACATCAGCTTTAAAAGCTGCCCGAGTCACTGTATCCTCTCGTCCTCAGTCGTAACTGCTTTCATTTGTTTTCAAACCAAAATATGTCCAAACATCAGCTTTAAAAGCTGCCCGAGTCACTGTATCCTCTCGTCCTCAGTCGTAACTGCTTTCATTTGTTTTCAAACCAAAATATGTCCAAACATCAGCTTTAAAAGCTGCTGGACTCACTGTATCCTCTCGTCCTCAGTTGTAACTGCTTTCATTTGTTTTCAAACCAAAATATATCCAAACATCAGCTTTAAAAGCTGCTGGACTCACTGTATCCTCTCGTCCTCAGTTGTAACTGCTTTCATTTGTTTCCAAACCAAAATATGTCCAAACATCAGCTTTAAAAGCTGCCCGAGTCACTGTATCCTCTCGTCCTCAGTCGTAACTGCTTTAATTTGTTTTCAAACCAAAATATGTCCAAACATCAGCTTTAAAAGCTGCTGGACTCACTGTATCCTCTCGTCCTCAGTTGTAACTGCTTTCATTTGTTTTCAAACCAAAATATATCCAAACATCAGCTTTAAAAGCTGCTGGACTCACTGTATCCTCTCGTCCTCAGTTGTAACTGCTTTCATTTGTTTCCAAACCAAAATATGTCCAAACATCAGCTTTAAAAGCTGTTGGACTCACTGTATCCTCTTGTCCTCAGTTGTACCTGCTTTCATTTGTTTTCAAACCAAAATATGTCCAAACATCAGCTTTAAAAGCTGCTGGACTCACTGTATCCTCTCGTCCTCAGTTTACTGCTTTCATTTGTTTTCAAACCAAAATATGTCCAAACATCAGCTTTAAAAGCTGCTGGACTCACTGTATCCTCTCGTCCTCAGTTGTAACTGCTTTCATTTGTTTTCAAACCAAAATATATCCAAACATCAGCTTTAAAAGCTGCTGGACTCACTGTATCCTCTCGTCCTCAGTTGTAACTGCTTTCATTTGTTTCCAAACCAAAATATGTCCAAACATCAGCTTTAAAAGCTGCCCGAGTCACTGTATCCTCTCGTTCTCAGTCGTAACTGCTTTAATTTGTTTTCAAACCAAAATATGTCCAAACATCAGCTTTAAAAGCTGCTGGACTCACTGTATCCTCTCGTCCTCAGTTGTAACTGCTTTCATTTGTTTTCAAACCAAAATATATCCAAACATCAGCTTTAAAAGCTGCTGGACTCACTGTATCCTCTCGTCCTCAGTTGTAACTGCTTTCATTTGTTTCCAAACCAAAATATGTCCAAACATCAGCTTTAAAAGCTGTTGGACTCACTGTATCCTCTTGTCCTCAGTTGTACCTGCTTTCATTTGTTTTCAAACCAAAATATGTCCAAACATCAGCTTTAAAAGCTGCTGGACTCACTGTATCCTCTCGTCCTCAGTTTACTGCTTTCATTTGTTTTCAAACCAAAATATGTCCAAACATCAGCTTTAAAAGCTGCTGGACTCACTGTATCCTCTCGTCCTCAGTTGTAACTGCTTTCATTTGTTTTCAAACCAAAATATATCCAAACATCAGCTTTAAAAGCTGCTGGACTCACTGTATCCTCTCGTCCTCAGTTGTAACTGCTTTCATTTGTTTCCAAACCAAAATATGTCCAAACATCAGCTTTAAAAGCTGTTGGACTCACTGTATCCTCTTGTCCTCAGTTGTACCTGCTTTCATTTGTTTTCAAACCAAAATATGTCCAAACATCAGCTTTAAAAGCTGCTGGACTCACTGTATCCTCTCGTCCTCAGTTTACTGCTTTCATTTGTTTTCAAACCAAAATATGTCCAAACATCACCTTTAAAAACTGCTAGAGTCACTGTATCCTCTCGTCCTCAGTGGTAACTGCTTTCATTTGTTTTCAAACCAAAATATTTCCAAAAATCAGCTTTAAAAGCTGCTGGATTCACTGTATCCTCTCGTCCTCAGTCATCAAAATAAATATTGTTGGTTTATTTTTTAATAGATACTGTACTGTCGATTTGAATATCAAAAGACTATCGTGAAAATAAAAGATTGTGATATTTGTTGATATTTAAATACACAACTACACACTGACGACAACATAATCTGCTCGGCAGATGGGACTATATTCTCTCACCAGAAAGAAGCCATGGATCAAGTTTAATAAAAAATGGATTGTTAGGCAGTAATGATAGTAACTGCAAGAACACCAGCGATAAAGTGCTAAAAAATTCAAATATGTGGAAAATATTCATCTGCTTACAACAAATGCCAGCAAAAACATAACTTCCTTGGCAGAAGTAATAACATCAATGAAACGACAATTACGATGAGATATGCTCAATTACATGTGAAAGCTGAGAGATGTGATGACTTTACTGTAATAATGACAGGTGAGAATGAACGGGGGAGGAGGAGGAGGAGGAGAAGGAAAAAGGTCAGAAGAAAATTGAGTCATTAAGCCGTTTGCTGGAAGAATAACTCACACAAAGGTCGGATATGTTATTGCAAATTGTTTTAAACGCATGACAAAATAAATCTGACAGAAAAAAGGCAGTTTGGAGAAAAGAGAGGGGATCGTTAAGAGGGAAATGAAAAAGGGAACAATGACAGAATGAAAAGGTAATTCAGGCAAAGGCAACAAAACACTGCGGGGAACCAATCTGCTCGAGCGTTTGTTTACCAAAGCCCGGCGAGGACATCTGTTCTCACAGCACCAGCTCTCCTGTGAGCCAGAGACACACAACACCCACTCGGAGGCGACGATTAAATGATAATTTCAGGTGATGGGTATAATGTTTAAAGTTCTATCGTTATGGAGGCCTGTCGCACGCTTCTTAAATAAATGATTCAACAATTCTGGAACTCCTGTTGTGTTATCAGTTTTATCTTACCCTTGTACTTTTATTGCTCTGTTTTTAGATTTTATTCTTTCAAATGTATATATAGTTATTTATATATGTATGTATATATATATAGATATATACTGTATATGTTTATACTGTGCACTTTTGTTGAGGGTACAAAGTAAGAATTTCATTGTATGTAGTACCTATGACAATAAACGCTTTGAATCTTGAATCTAAAGTATATACTTTATTGAATATTGTTTTGATTGTTTAAGCGCTTTGTGACCCTGGTCTGGAAAAGCGCTATATAAATAAAAATTACTTACTTACTTACAACATAAATTAAAGGACAACTCATTTGTTGATTTGTGTGTGATGTTGGACTCTATTGTGTCATCAGTAGGTGTTTCTGTTTGTACAAAACTTTTTTATTTGAAATATTGACCACACCCACTCTGCTGCGAATGGTCACACGTGTAGGTTTGTCACTGCGCGTCCCCCGGAAGTCTCCACCCGCAAGGGACTCATTGCATAAACAAAGCAGGGCGTTGTTACAGCTGGAGGAGGAGTGAAGCCATTATTAGGTCATAATGGACTCTTGTAACCTCTCGTTCGCCCAGATTTAAGAAGAACCTTATAAAGTTATAAGTTCAGAACGTGGTCATGATGAGGGACTTGGAGAGGAAGAGTTTACTTGATGCAAGACAGGAAAGTTGATCTTTAAACAGGATAACCAAAATGTATTCATATATAATTGGCTCTTATACTAACTACTCAAAAGGGTCCTTGAAACTAAAGTTGAGTCCCTGGTTGTACCTGAAGGTGACTCTTCCTGCTCTGAACTGTCCACGCAGCACTTCCTGTACGCGCCAAGAAAGTGCATTAGCAAAGAAGCCTGTGATCGTGAAGATGGACTCTGTCTGTGGACTAATCAGAGAGACCGGGAGCCAGCTGGCTCCTGGACCTCTGTAATCCTCCAGGGGACGTCAGGGACAAGGTCTGGGCTCTGATCACTGCCAACAATGATCGTAAGAGAAAAGTTTTTCTTTAGTCTTCGTGTCTGTCAATCAACCTGTACCATCACTCAAACGCAGCAAAGAAGTATCAACCAGACTATAGACAATAAAAGATAAATAAAGTCCTAAAATAATTTCACTTAATCAACGTCCAGTAAACACTGTCCAGCATCTTAACATCGGAAACTCTCGTCCACTGCAGCAGCGTTTCTTCCTCCTCGTACCATTCCTGCGGCATTCATCTTTGAGAGACGTTTCCATGGCAACCATTGAAAGAAAAATCATGCATGCCTAAGCATAAACCGCTGATAATTCCCCGCTGACATGAATGCTGTTTACAACCGAGAATCACCAGATGATCCCTGGAACAGAATTCCTCGGTGAGTCTTTACTGCCCAGTGAAACACAGCAGCTGTCATGACATCGTGAGTCCCGTCTATGAAGGTCCATTTGAAGATGGAGAAGACACAGTCGGCGAAGATGAGCTGATAAATGGTCGATGGTGAAGATTCAGAAGAATGTAGAATATGAGAAATGTGTAAAGAAGGTTTTATGGTCTCACTGGGCAGCAAAATACTAAAGCTTTGAATTAAAAATAAATAACTAAATGTTATTTAAAGTAATTTATATTTATAGACCAGGGTCACAAGGTGCTTAAACAATCAAAACAATACTCAATCAAATATATACTTAAAAGGTCAAGATAACAGCGAGAACAACTCAGGAGTTCCAGAAAATCAAGAAAAAAGCTGCACGAATAAAAATGTTTTAAGATATTTAGAGCAGTTGTATAATTATTATACAATAAAAAAAGAAAATAAATACAGTAAAAAAGGCTAATATAACAACATCTGTTAGCATATAAACAGATGTGACCCGACTCACACTAAACATGATTCACCGACGCTTGTTTCTCTACTCTCAGCTGATTGGTCGCCGGTGTCTTGGGACAAAACCACAGTCTTACTTACTTACTTACTTTCAAGTCACATTTTAAAAAGTTTGTCAATCCGCCATCAAAGACACATTTTCTTGAGAGCGGGAAAGTGTGAGTAGTTTGATAATGTATCCTAGTAAACAATAAGAAATTAGTTTTTTTCTCTAAAAGAAACAAATAAGCTTTAATAAAATCCAGTGATTTGTTCTGTTTGTACATAAACACTTAAAGCAGCTCTATATGATTTTAAGTCGAGCGCCGCCAGTGGACTAAAGTGGTAGTGTTTATCCCGACAGGAGACCACATTTCCCATGAGCACTCGCTAAACGTGCAAAAGTTTCCATGTGCCGGTTTGTAGCAGTTGATGAATGTTCCGTTTCCAGACTTCCATTGATGAATGAAGGATGATACTGATGAGGTCATGAATCAGATTGTGGAGAATTGAATATGATATGACGACTTTGTAAATAACATAACTTTAACTTTGTTTTTGTACCGTAATTCCCCCCCACCACCACAACCAGCACAACATGTAGCATGTTCACACCATCCCATCAAAATAAAAATCACACAAAACAGCTTGAGTCACGGTATATGAGTCATTCAACTAGTTTCAAGTTGATGTGTCATCACAAGTTATTTTAGTACAAAAATATTAAGGTACACAAAACTACCCAGAGCTGTTTTAAGAGTGTTGAAAAGGTCGCAAATATATTTCTGTATCTAAAGTACACAGCTACCATTTGTTATTTTGTAAGGTTGCAGCTCTTCAATGTGTTTATTTTCAGCTCCTCAAGTTGGAATTCATTTTCTAAAACATGTTTTGATAAAGTTCCAAGGACTACCAAACAAACATTTTCCTCTTTTCCTCTTGATTTGTGTTTAAGGGTCATTGCTGAGGTGTAAAAGTATAGATTCCCATAACATAGTATTTCCTCACCTTCCCAGACACGATGGAATTGAGCTTATTGAGAATATTTTTTTTTTTAAAAGTCCACTCCTCTTACTTTTCTCACTTATTTCTCCATTTCTTTAGAATATTATTTTTGATGAGATGATATGACTTGAGTCATGTCACCAAAACAAAAACAAAAACCTCACAATAATGTGACAATTTCCCGAAGGAGACCTCCTGAGGGATCAATAAAGTTTTACCTTACCTTACCTTACAACAACAAACAACTTAGTTAAAGTTTCCACTCATTATGGTTACAGTCATCATCATTTGTCTAACTTCCATCAGGGTTTCTGTCATAGCTCGGTCCAATCATCTGCTTCACAACATCTGTCTAAAGAGGACTGGCTCGGCGCCCCCTGCCTGATGCTCTACGGTGCAGATAAGGCCGTGCTGGCGCTGCCGCCGCGCTCAAGGCAAGTGACACACTTTCACTTTAACTGTTTTCAAGCCCACCTCACATTCTGTGCGTCCTTGACAAATGACAATGTATTCTTTTGAAAAGTCACACAAGTATCTGACGGACTCAACAGTTTGATGACCATGAAAATCACAGCAGCGAAATAAATGTTTTATACATAGTTTTGAGTCAGAGTCAAGAACCAAAATGTAAAGAAAAAAAAGGTAATAACTTTCAAACTCACTTTCTAACTTAGCAAACCTACTAACTTGCATCTCCTCTGATGAGTTGCCTTAGTTGGTGCTTTATCGTATCGTCTGTGCTGCTGGAAAACTATTTCCCGAAGGAGATCTACAGAGGGATCGATAAAGTTTATCTATCCATATATCCTGATTTATTATGCATGTTATTATACTGTTATTGTGTATCCATATGTCAATCATCATCAAGAGTCAATGGACTGAGAAACTCCTGACACATGTGCAGGTAAATACAAAGTTAGGTAAAGTAAGTAAGTAATTTTTATTTATATAGTACTTTTCCAGACCAGGGTCACAAAGCGCTTAAACTATCAAAACAATACTCAATAAAATATATAATTTAAAGGTCAAGATAATACTGAGAACAACACATAAAATAAAGGAAAAGCCTGAACAAAATACAAATGTTTTAAGATGTTTCTTGAAGTGCTTTGAGGTGGTTCTCCGGATTCAGGTGGAATTTTCCAGATTATATTTTGAAAAGTAATAAATACATAATAATGTACCAACTACTGGTATTGATGAGCAGTATTCAGTGTCTGACTTCACTCCATCAGTCCATCCTCCATGGACTGAAATGTATAACTGAAATATAAAATTGTATAACATTATAAAAAATGTGATCAAAACCCACTGATCCAACTTTACCTGCTGACTCTATAATATCAGCGTCACATTCTTTCAATTTGAAAAGCTCTCGGACAGACGTTACGCCAAGAGCTCTTCTCTCCATCTCTTTTTCCTGATCGTCTCACAGTAAGGAGATTAAGACGGCATGCGTCAATCCAGGACTTAAAGAGAGGGAGACGAACGGAGTCGGCGCTCCTGCCTGAACTCAACCTACCTAACCTTCGTGACAGCCGTCTGTTCGGAAACAATAGCACACCTCTTAATCCCTACTTGGCACCTGTAATAGAGATATTCACCTTTGACCTGGGCAGTTCAAAGCTGCATAGACACGCCGTGTAGAGCAGAGATGAGGCAGATGGAGTTATTAAACTGTCAGTAATTTATATTTATAGAGCGCTTTTCCAGACCAGGGTCACAAAGCGCTTAAACAATCAAAACAATACTCAAAAAAGTATATACTTTAAAGGTCAAGATAACACCGAGAACAACACAGAAGTCTCAGAGAATCAAGGAAAAGCCTGCATGAATAAAAGTGTCTTAAGATGTTTCTTGAAGGAGTCAGTAGACTCGATCAAGCGCAAAGAGTAAGAAAACTGTCAGAACAACTGGGTGAAGTCAAGTTTGATATGTTGTACTAAAGAAAATGGCTTAATTATCGGAGCCTCGGACAAACGGAATCACTTCCGGTCGGAAATGAGAGCAGGTGTGTGACGTACTGCCAGGCAAGCAGCTAGTAAGAGGATTTACCTATTCTTGGTAACAGGCAGTAGGCCAGTAGTAACCGGCTCGATATGATGCAGGACAGTCGGTCATTCATTAGTAAAGCAACGTCATATTGACAACTATTTAAATACACTGTCCACGTTTCATCAACTCGAAAAAGGCATGACCTGGATAAATGACAACCTTCACAATTTTGGGCATTGTTGCAAAAATATGGTTCTAATTTCTATCAGGAGGTTTTTGAAACTACTCTGTGAATGACTGTTTCAACTTTTTCTGCAACGGCTTTGACCCTAAATGTAAGTAAGTAAGTAAGTCATTTTTATTTGTATAGCGCTTTTCTAGACCAGGGTCACAAAGTGCTTAAACAATCAAAACAATATTCAATAAAGTATATACTTTAAAGGTCAAGATAACACTGATAACACAACAGGAGTTCCAGAAAATAAAGGAAAAACCTGAAAAAATAAAAACGTCTTGAGATGTTTCTTAAAGAAGTCAGTAGATCCATCAAGCACAATGTGTAATGATTTGTTTTTTTAAACAATATTTTTATGAATAATTGCTGTATTGCTGTGTCTAATTGGAAAAAAACAATTTAAATAAAGTTCTACCTAGTAAACCTAAACCTAACAAGCAAAGAAGCTACATGTTGGAACGATGCAACACTTGACTACACAACAAACTTTCCTCTCTCTAGGAATTCTGCTTCCTCACCAACTCTCTGGCAAAACTTTGAAAGAGTTCACAGTCAAAAGATGATCCTTTAACGGTCAAAATGCATGTTTTAAATTCTTGTTTTAATCCTACACAGTTGTATTCCGATTTTGATCACGTATATAATGAAATGTTCTTCGGAAAGAACTCCAAAAAAAACCAGGAGATTTATTTTCAAAAAAAAAAAGGACGATTACATAAGAGTATTGAGGGTTTTGACCGGTCATGATACATGCATGTGTTCATCTCTGCTTGAGCCGGTGCAATGATGTGGAAAGGCCTCACACAGGGATTACAGCCCAGAGCAACAGATGGCACGTTCTCCTGTCTTCCCCGTCCATAACACACCCAGGAACACAATATTAAAAATACAGTCATTGTAGTTACCTTTTTCTTGGGCGGCATGGTGAGGTTACAACTATTTGCTGTTGTTGGTCCACTGTTGCTGTCGTTGGTAAAAAAGTATTAACAGTTCACCTTCCGGCTCAAACACCAAGCATGTTTGGGATTATGGTGATGCATCGATTCATCCCGGGATTCCCCCTCAGTGAAGGAAATCCATGCGAAAGTTACTATTCCCGGTGCAAAGTGGAGCAAAAGCTCCACAAGACACAGGATGAGGTGTCTGATGGTTTCTCTTAAGTCAGTGTGGAGCAGCAGAGAGTCATTCCCCTCTTCAGAGTCCTGGTGGTATTAAAGGCTTATTTCTCAGCGAGGCATCTGTTGCGCCGTTGTGCGCTCTGTCTCTCTCTCTCTCTCTTTCTCTCTCTCTCTCTCTCTTTCATTCTCTCTCTCTCCGACCTCCAGCATCAGACAAATCACAAAAGGTGTCTTCACAGAATATCTTTGTACACTCAAGCACATAGAGGGAGGGAGGGATTTTAGCAGAAGACCTGCTGAGGTTTTCACAGGACTTTCTCACTGGACTGCATCCAAAACTGTAGTTTTTTAGAACACATCCATCGTTATATATCTTGAATTAATGATACATTCGCTCACATTAATGCTCGCTTCTCTTCAATCTCTCGCCGATATCCTCAAGTTACCCTCATGCTCTTCTGCAAAAGGGATTTTAAATCAATTTCTTTGACACAGCTCATCTTTTTTGAGTTAAGACAGAGCAAACTCTCAAAATCTCCAATAAAACAGGGCCTTAATCAAGTCTTTCACGTACTTTACTTGTGGTGGAACAACTGCCAAATAACTTTTAGAAACACAACAACATAGCATCAAAACATCATCTAGGTATTTGGGTATTTGCTGCTTCCACACACTTTAGTTTGTGCAATACTACGACAATACTGATGACATAAACCACTTGTCCTAGTTTATCAAGAATATTGAAATTCCCAGATAGATGATGTACGAAAATGCGGCAAAAATCTCTGACAACATTTTCAAGATATTACTCGACAAAAAACCCACTCGCAAAACATCTAAGCTGAGTAAAATACTCATCGAAATCTCTGTTATATTATAAGTAATACATCTGTCTGTGAGTCTGACAATATGTTATAAATAGATATATTAGTCCGACAAGCCTTGTTTAGTGACATTTTCTGTCACTTTTTACACTAATGTTGTGGATTTGATCAATTCAAAAGTACAAGTAACTGTGCTTTATGTTTTTATTTATCTATATTTCATAACAACTTGTGACGTGGTTACTAAATCTGGACTATTGCTTTGCTTATTCTAAGCATATTTTGAGAGATAAACTATCTACTTTAACATAAATTATCAGATTAAAAATAATAAAGACATTTTTTATATAAAGAAAACCTGTTACCGTTTCTTTATTTAACGAGCTTTCCAGGAATACCAACCTTTTTAAATCGATAATACTTCCATATAAATCAATTGATATGTAAAATGTTACACACACAGCTACATAATGCAGAAGTTCAACACTTAAAAGCACAAAAATACCCAAAATAACACCTTGAACAAACGAAGTACTGACCACTGCCGATGACCTCAAGTGCTATTTTTTTAAGCTGGTCATTATGTTATGGCATAATTACCAAGAAAAGTTTGTTTTTTTAAATGAACACGGTGAAGATTCGGCTTTAGCATTTTCCCAGCACGTAATGAATAAACAAATGATTTATTTAACAGTTTTAACCACTTTTATACTTTTTTAAAAGCCGCCATTTTACAAGCGGCTAGCTTAAGTGCAGCTAGCATGCTAGCTTAAGTGCAGCTAGCATGCTAGCAGCAGCGCGAACTAATCTAGAAGCTAAAATCCACATTTTTAACGGTTAAACTTCTATGATGTCGTTATTAAACTATTTAAAACAACAATATTAAATGTAATAACTACATAATAATGGTTGGTGAAAAGAGAAGAAAAGGAAACATAAAGCGAAGGGTTATTTAATTATTTGTATTTAAACTACGGGGACATTAAACTGTTTATCTTGAATAGAAATAGAAATATATATATTTTAACTTACAGGCAGTTGTTGTTCGTTCGGTTTGACATCATTTAAGGAAATAAAAAAGCAAAACTTTCTTCATCGCTCAATTCCAGACGCATTAAATCGCGCCCCCTTGTGTTCGGATAGTGAATGAACGACAATCGATAAATGGCAGGTTTGTGGTTTTGTGTCACTATTTTTTTTATTTTATTCTAATTATTCTTCCTTTCTAGGGATATTTTTATTACTATTTATTTTACTTAGTTAATTAACCATTTCGGCGCAGCAAATATTTATAATAATATATTTCGTGACATGCGGAACGTTACTACAGTCCTTGTATCAGGGGACTATTGAGTGTGTTGCACATACGTAAATAAACAGGTGAGATGGAAACATGGAGGCAGAGATAACACATGTATATTTTTAAGGACAGTTTATCATGATTAAACATAACAATTTAAAACATTTAAAAATTAATTGTATTTGGAAAATATATATATAATTGTGCTACATTTAAAAAGCGAAACAAACCCAGATAGAATCAAGAATTAGCCACAATTATTTACTAAATTAATTTTGTTTGTTTGCTGAAATGCTTTTAAATATTGAGTAAATATTCCAGAATATAATTACGATGGAGAAGGAGAGCAGAAGAAGAGAGAGAGTTATAAGAAAAAAGATGATATAAGCAGAAATAAAAATAAGCAACAATGACTCATGAATCCAACAGAAGAGTCTCCGCCGTCGCTCCTCGTCGACTCACCCAGGAAACGTTCTTGTTCCTCTGCACGTTCCTCATGAGCCCAAATAAAAGTGTCTTCGACTACGAGCTAAGATCCAGCCGGAGCAGGTGACCAGAGGCCTCGCTCACGGAGGTCCATCCCGGACCAGGTCCACCCTCTCCATCCGTCCTCCCGTCGGCCGAGCTCAGCATCCGACTGGAGGAGGACGAGTGGGCGAGACTCGCTGAACTTCCTGTGAGGCAACAACACGGTGCCGGAGGGAAGTCGCTCGTCCACTCGTGGAACATGAAGAGAACATCTGGTGAGTCCGGGACCAACATCTGGGACCAGGTGGAGCGGCAGGAATAACGGGGTCATGACCCCGGGGGGGGACAGGGCAGAGATTGTTGGTCCTGAACACCAGGTTAAATATACAGAAATGAAACAGGACGTCCTCCTTTCCAGGGGCTCTACACAGACAGCGAGTCAGACTACTGTGACCTCTGGAGGAAGAAGGATGGAGGGATGAAGAAGGATGGAGGGACGAAGAAGGCTGGAGGCATGAAGAAGGATAGAGGGACGAAGAAGGATTGAGGGACGAAGAAGGATTGAGGGACGAAGAAGGATGGAGGGATGAAGAAGGATTGAGGGATGAAGAAGGATGGAGGGACGAAGAAGGATGGAGGGACGAAGAAGGATGGAGGGACGAAGTAGGATGGAGGGACGAAGAAGGATGGAGGGACGAAGAAGGATTGAGGGATGAAGCAGGATGGAGGGATGAAGAAGGATGGAGGGACGAAGAAGGATGGAGGGACGAAGAAGGAAGGAGGGACGAAGAAGGAAGGAGGGACGAAGAAGAAAGGAGGGACGAAGAAGGATGGAGGGATGAAGAAGGATGGAGGGACGAAGAAGGATGGAGGGATGAAGAAGGATGGAGGGATGAAGAAGGATGGAGGGACGAAGAAGGATGGAGGGATGAAGAAGGATGGAGGGACGAAGAAGGAAGGAGGGATGAAGAAGGATGGAGGCATGAAGAAGGAAGGAGGCATGAAGAAGGAAGGAGGGACGAAGAAGGATGGAGGGATGAAGAAGGATGGAGGGACGAAGAAGGATGGAGGGATGAAGAAGGATGGAGGGATGAAGAAGGATGGAGGGACGAAGAAGGAAGGAGGGATGAAGAAGGATGGAGGGACGAAGAAGGAAGGAGGGATGAAGAAGGATGGAGGGACGAAGAAGGAAGGAGGGATGAAGAAGGATGGAGGGATGAAGAAGGATGGAGGCATGAAGAAGGAAGGAGGGATGAAGAAGGAAGGAGGGATGAAGAAGGATGGAGGGATGAAGAAGGATGGAGGGACGAAGAAGGATTGAGGGATGAAGAAGGATGGAGGGACGAAGAAGGATGGAGGGACGAAGAAGGAAGGAGGGACGAAGAAGGATGGAGGGATGAAGAAGGATTGAGGGATGAAGAAGGATGGAGGGACGAAGAAGGATGGAGGGACGAAGAAGGATGGAGGGACGAAGTAGGATGGAGGGACGAAGAAGGATGGAGGGACGAAGCAGGATGGAGGGATGAAGAAGGATGGAGGGACGAAGAAGGATGGAGGGACGAAGAAGGATGGAGGGATGAAGAAGGATGGAGGGACGAAGAAGGATGGAGGGATGAAGAAGGATGGAGGGATGAAGAAGGATGGAGGGACGAAGAAGGAAGGAGGGATGAAGAAGGATGGAGGGACGAAGAAGGAAGGAGGGATGAAGAAGGATGGAGGGATGAAGAAGGATGGAGGCATGAAGAAGGAAGGAGGGATGAAGAAGGAAGGAGGGATGAAGAAGGATGGAGGGATGAAGAAGGATGGAGGGACGAAGAAGGATTGAGGGATGAAGAAGGATGGAGGGACGAAGAAGGATGGAGGGACGAAGAAGGAAGGAGGGACGAAGAAGGATGGAGGGATGAAGAAGGATTGAGGGATGAAGAAGGATGGAGGGACGAAGAAGGATGGAGGGACGAAGAAGGATGGAGGGACGAAGAAGGATGGAGGGACGAAGTAGGATGGAGGGACGAAGAAGGATGGAGGGACGAAGCAGGATGGAGGGATGAAGAAGGATGGAGGGACGAAGAAGGATGGAGGGACGAAGAAGGAAGGAGGGGCGAAGAAGGAAGGAGGGACGAAGAAGAAAGGAGGGACGAAGAAGGATGGAGGGACGAAGAAGGATGGAGGGATGAAGAAGGATGGAGGGACGAAGAAGGATGGAGGGATGAAGAAGGATGGAGGGATGAAGAAGGATGGAGGGATGAAGAAGGAAGGAGGGATGAAGAAGGATGGAGGGATGAAGAAGGATGGAGGGACGAAGAAGGAAGGAGGGATGAAGAAGGATGGAGGCATGAAGAAGGAAGGACGGATGAAGAAGGAAGGAGGGACGAAGAAGGATGGAGGGATGAAGAAGGATAGAGGGACGAAGAAGGATGGAGGGATGAAGAAGGATGGAGGGATGAAGAAGGATGGAGGGACGAAGAAGGAAGGAGGGATGAAGAAGGATGGAGGGACGAAGAAGGAAGGAGGGATGAAGAAGGATGGAGGGATGAAGAAGGAAGGAGGGATGAAGAAGGAAGGAGGGATGAAGAAGGATGGAGGGATGAAGAAGGATGGAGGGACGAAGAAGGATGGAGGGATGAAGAAGGATGGAGGGATGAAGAAGGATGGAGGGACGAAGAAGGAAGGAGGGATGAAGAAGGATGGAGGGACGAAGAAGGAAGGAGGGATGAAGAAGGAAGGAGGGATGAAGAAGGATGGAGGGATGAAGAAGGATGGAGGGACGAAGAAGGAAGGAGGGATGAAGAAGGATGGAGGGATGAAGAAGGAAGGAGGGATGAAAAAGGATGGAGGGATGAAGAAGGATGGAGGGACGAAGAAGGAAGGAGGGATGAAGAAGGATGGAGGGATGAAGAAGGAATGAGGGATGAAAAAGGATGGAGGGATGAAGAAGGATGGAGGGATGAAGAAGGATGGAGGGACGAAGAAGGAAGGAGGGATGAAGAAGGATGGAGGGATGAAGAAGGAAGGAGGGATGAAAAAGGATGGAGGGACGAAGAAGGAAGGAGGGATGAAGAAGGATGGAGGGATGAAGAAGGAAGGAGGGATGAAAAAGGATGGAGGGACGAAGAAGGAAGGAGGGATGAAGAAGGAAGGAGGGATGAAAAAGGAAGGAGGGATGAAGAAGGAAGGAGGGATGAAGAAGGATGGAGGGACGAAGAAGGAAGGAGGGATGAAGAAGGAAGGAGGGATGAAGAAGGAAGGAGGGATGAAAAAGGATGGAGGGACGAAGAAGGAAGGAGGGATGAAGAAGGATGGAGGGATGAAGAAGGAAGGAGGGATGAAGAAGGAAGGAGGGATGAAGAAGGAAGGAGGGATGAAGAAGGATGGAGGGATGAAGAAGGAAGGAGGGATGAAGAAGGATGGAGGGATGAAGAAGGAAGGAGGGATGAAGAAGGAAGGAGGGATGAAGAAGGAAGGAGGTATGAAGAAGGAAGGAGGGATGAAGAAGGATGGAGGGATGAAGAAGGATGGAGGGATGAAGAAGGATGGAGGGATGAAGAAGGATGGAGGGATGAAGAAGGATGGAGGGATGAAGAAGGATGGAGGGATGAAGAAGGATGGAGGGATGAAGAAGTGGAGGTTGATGTGATGATGTTGATTTAAAACGTATTTAATGATTCGTTCGTCTCATTAAAAACCTTCTGTGACGAGTTTTGATTTAAAATAAATGTTTTGGATTCACTTAAAAAAATGTTTTATTTACAACAAAGAACAATTTATTCTTGTTCAGAAAGTTCTTCACATAATGATTGAAATGTATTTAACATCAATAAATATTAATATATAAAAACAATTAAACAGCAGGTGACATCACTCAAACCCTTGCAGGAGCCAAGATCACAAGTAGCAGATGCCTTCCTCTCTCTCGCTCTCTCACTCACTCCGTCCCGCTCTTTCACTCCGTCTCACTCTATCTCACTCCGTAACTCTGTCTAACCCTCTCACTTCATTCCTCTCTTTCACTCCGTCCGGCTCTCTCACTCCATCCGCTCTCTCACTCCGTCCGGCTCTCTCACTCCATCCGCTCTCTCACTCCATTCCTCTCTCTCACTCCGTCCGGCTCTCTCACTCCATCCGCTCTCTCACTCCATTCCTCTCTCTCACTCCGTCCGGCTCTCTCACTCCATCCGCTCTCTCACTCCATTCCTCTCTCTCACTCCGTCCGGCTCTCTCACTCCATTCCTCTCTCTCACTCCATTCCTCTCTCTCACTCCGTCCGGCTCTCTCACTCCATCCGCTCTCTCACTCCATTCCTCTCTCTCACTCCGTCCGGCTCTCTCACTCCATCCGCTCTCTCACTCCATTCCTCTCTCTCACTCCATCCGGCTCTCTCACTCCATCCGCTCTCTCACTCCATTCCTCTCTCTCATTCCATCCGGCTCTCTCACTCCATCCGCTCTCTCACTCCATTCCTCTCTCTCACTCCATTCCTCTCTCTCATTCCATTCCTCTCTCTCATTCCATTCCTCTCTCTCATTCCATTCCTCTCGCTCACTCTGTCCCGCTCTCTCACTCTGTCACACTCCATCCCGCTCTCTCACTCCATTCCTCTCTCACTCCATTCCTCTCTCACTCCATCCCGCTATCTCACTCCATTCCTCTCTCTCACTCCATCCCGCTCTCTCACTCCATTCCTCTCTCACTCCATCCCGCTATCTCACTCCATTCCTCTCTCTCACTCCATCCCGCTATCTCACTCCATTCCTCTCCCTCACTCCATCCCGCTCTCTCACTCCATTCCTCTCTCACTCCATTCCTCTCTCACTCCATCCCGCTATCTCACTCCATTCCTCTCTCTCACTCCATCCTGCTCTCTCACTCCATTCCTCTCTCACTCCATCCCGCTATCTCACTCCATTCCTCTCTCTCACTCCATCCCGCTATCTCACTCCATTCCTCTCCCTCACTCCATCCCGCTCTCTCACTCCATTCCTCTCTCACTCCATCCCGCTATCTCACTCCATTCCTCTCTCTCACTCCATCCCGCTCTCTCACTCCATCCCGCTATCTCACTCCATTCCTCTCTCTCACTCCATCCCGCTCTCTCACTCCATTCCTCTCTCACTCCATCCCGCTATCTCACTCCATTCCTCTCTCTCACTCCATCCCGCTATCTCACTCCATTCCTCTCCCTCACTCCATCCCGCTCTCTCACTCCATTCCTCTCTCACTCCATTCCTCTCTCACTCCATCCCGCTATCTCACTCCATTCCTCTCTCTCACTCCATCCCGCTCTCTCACTCCATCCCGCTATCTCACTCCATTCCTCTCTCTCACTCCATCCCGCTCTCTCACTCCATTCCTCTCTCACTCCATCCCGCTCTCTCACTCCATTCCTCTCCCTCACTCCGTCCCGCTATCTCACTCCATTCCTCTCCCGTCCCGCTCTCCCTCCTCATACTCTCTCTGTCTCACTCTCTTCATGACTCTGCGTCTGATTCTTGGCGTCTGTTCTTTAAGCTCCTTCTTCTTGTCACTGAACACATGATGCAGTTGTTGCTTCTAATCCCAGCTTCTCTGACTCACACTGAGCTGCGTTTATTAAACTGAGGTTCAGCTTCGTAGCTTCGATGAGTGAACGACTGTAACCTTATCTTTGAACACAATCAACATCAAATCTCTTTTAATCTGTGCAAAGAAAACATGAAGCAGCTTCAACATGTTTTATATTATCTTTATTGTTTATTTACTAATATATAGTTGATCTGTTTAAGACACTGATACATGTTTTATATTATCTTTATTGTTTATTTACTAATATATAGTTGATCTATTTAAGACACTGATATATGTTTTATATTATCTTTATTGTTTATTTACTAATATATAGTTGATCTATTTAAGACACTGATACATGTTTTATATTATATTATCTTTATTGTTTATTTACTAATATATAGTTGATCTGTTTAAGACACTGATACATGCTTTATATTATATTATCTTTATTGTTTATTTACTAATATATAGTTGATCTATTTAAGACACTGATACATGTTTTATATTATATTATCTTTATTGTTTATTTACTAATATATAGTCGATCTATTTAAGACACTGATACATGTTTTATATTATCTTTATTGTTTATTTACTAATATATAGTTGATCTATTTAAGACACTGATACATGTTTTATATTATCTTTATTGTTTATTTACTAATATATAGTTGATCTATTTAAGACACTGATACATGTTTTATATTATATTATCTTTATTGTTTATTTACTAATATATAGTTGATCTATTTAAGACACTGATACATGTTTTATATTATCTTTATTGTTTATTTACTAATATATAGTTGATCTATTTAAGACACTGATACATGTTTTATATTATCTTTATTGTTTATTTACTAATATATAGTTGATCTATTTAAGACACTGATACATGTTTTATATTATCTTTATTGTTTATTTACTAATATATAGTTGATCTATTTAAGACACTGATATATGTTTTATATTATATTATCTTTATTGTTTATTTACCAATATATAGTTGATCTATTTAAGACACTGATACATGTTTTATATTATCTTTATTGTTTATTTAATAATATATAGTTGATCTATTTAAGACACTGATACATGTTTTATATTATCTTTATTGTTTATTTACTAATATATAGTTGATCTGTTTAAGACACTGATACATGTTTTATATTATCTTTATTGTTTATTTACTAATATATAGTTGATCTATTTAAGACACTGATACATGTTTTATATTATCTTTATTGTTTATTTACTAATATATAGTTGATCTGTTTAAGACACTGATACATGTTTTATATTATCTTTATTGTTTATTTACTAATATATAGTTGATCTATTTAAGACACTGATACATGTTTTATATTATCTTTATTGTTTATTTACTAATATATAGTTGATCTATTTAAGACACTGATATATGTTTTATATTATCTTTATTGTTTATTTACTAATATATAGTTGATCTATTTAAGACACTGATACATGTTTTATATTATATTATCTTTATTGTTTATTTACTAATATATAGTTGATCTATTTAAGACACTGATACATGTTTTATATTATCTTTATTGTTTATTTACTAATATATAGTTGATCTATTTAAGACACTGATACATGTTTTATATTATCTTTATTGTTTATTTACTAATATATAGTTGATCTATTTAAGACACTGATACATGTTTTATATTATATTATCTTTATTGTTTATTTACTAATATATATTTGATCTATTTAAGACACTGATACATGTTTTATATTATATTATCTTTATTTTTTATTTACTAATATATAGTTGATCTATTTAAGACACTGATACATGTTTTATATTATCTTTATTGTTTATTTACTAATATATAGTTGATCTGTTTAAGACACTGATATATGTTTTATATTATATTATCTTTATTGTTTATTTACTAATATATAGTTGATCTATTTAAGACACTGATATATGTTTTATATTATATTATCTTTATTGTTTATTTACTAATATATAGTTGATCTATTTAAGACACTGATACATGTTTTATATTATCTTTATTGTTTATTTACTAATATATAGTTGATCTATTTAAGACACTGATACATGTTTTATATTATCTTTATTGTTTATTTACTAATATATAGTTGATCTATTTAAGACACTGATACATGTTTTATATTATATTATCTTTATTGTTTATTTACTAATATATAGTTGATCTATTTAAGACACTGATACATGTTTTATATTATCTTTATTGTTTATTTACTAATATATAGTTGATCTATTTAAGACACTGATATATGTTTTATATTATCTTTATTGTTTATTTACTAATATATAGTTGATCTATTTAAGACACTGATACATGTTTTATATTATCTTTATTGTTTATTTACTAATATATAGTTGATCTATTTAAGACACTGATACATGTTTTATATTATCTTTATTGTTTATTTACTAATATATAGTTGATCTATTTAAGACACTGATACATGTTTTATATTATCTTTATTGTTTATTTACTAATATATAGTTGATCTGTTTAAGACACTGATACATGTTTTATATTATCTTTATTGTTTATTTACTAATATATAGTTGATCTATTTAAGACACTGATATATGTTTTATATTATCTTTATTGTTTATTTACTAATATATAGTTGATCTATTAAGACACTGATACATGTTTTATATTATCTTTATTGTTTATTTACTAATATGTAGTTGATCTATTTAAGACACTGATACATGTTTTATATTATCTTTATTGTTTATTTACTAATATATAGTTGATCTATTTAAGACACTGATACATGTTTTATATTATATTATCTTTATTGTTTATTTACTAATATATAGTTGATCTATTTAAGACACTGATACATGTTTTATATTATCTTTATTGTTTATTTACTAATATATAGTTGATCTATTTAAGACACTGATATATGTTTTATATTATCTTTATTGTTTATTTACTAATATATAGTTGATCTATTTAAGACACTGATACATGTTTTATATTATCTTTATTGTTTATTTACTAATATATAGTTGATCTATTTAAGACACTGATACATGTTTTATATTATCTTTATTGTTTATTTACTAATATATAGTTGATCTATTTAAGACACTGATACATGTTTTATATTATATTATCTTTATTGTTTATTTACTAATATATAGTTGATCTATTTAAGACACTGATACATGTTTTATATTATCTTTATTGTTTATTTACTAATATATAGTTGATCTATTTAAGACACTGATATATGTTTTATATTATCTTTATTGTTTATTTACTAATATATAGTTGATCTATTTAAGACACTGATACATGTTTTATATTATCTTTATTGTTTATTTACTAATATATAGTTGATCTATTTAAGACACTGATACATGTTTTATATTATCTTTATTGTTTATTTACTAATATATAGTTGATCTATTTAAGACACTGATACATGTTTTATATTATATTATCTTTATTGTTTATTTACTAATATATAGTTGATCTATTTAAGACACTGATACATGTTTTATATTATCTTTATTGTTTATTTACTAATATATAGTTGATCTATTTAAGACACTGATATATGTTTTATATTATCTTTATTGTTTATTTACTAATATATAGTTGATCTATTTAAGACACTGATACATGTTTTATATTATCTTTATTGTTTATTTACTAATATATAGTTGATCTATTTAAGACACTGATACATGTTTTATATTATCTTTATTGTTTATTTACTAATATATAGTTGATCTATTTAAGACACTGATATATGTTTTATATTATCTTTATTGTTTATTTACTAATATATAGTTGATCTATTTAAGACACTGATACATGTTTTATATTATCTTTATTGTTTATTTACTAATATATAGTTGATCTGTTTAAGACACTGATACATGTTTTATATTATCTTTATTGTTTATTTACTAATATATAGTTGATCTATTTAAGACACTGATATATGTTTTATATTATCTTTATTGTTTATTTACTAATATATAGTTGATCTATTAAGACACTGATACATGTTTTATATTATCTTTATTGTTTATTTACTAATATATAGTTGATCTGTTTAAGACACTGATATATTTTTTATATTATCTTTATTGTTTATTTACTAATATATAGTTGATCTATTTAAGACACTGATATATGTTTTATATTATCTTTATTGTTTATTTACTAATATATAGTTGATCTATTTAAGACACTGATACATGTTTTATATTATATTATCTTTATTGTTTATTTACTAATATATAGTTGATCTATTTAAGACACTGATATATGTTTTATATTATCTTTATTGTTTATTTACTAATATATAGTTGATCTATTTAAGACACTGATACATGTTTTATATTATATTATCTTTATTGTTTATTTACTAATATATAGTTGATCTATTTAAGACACTGATACATGTTTTATATTATATTATCTTTATTGTTTATTTACTAATATATAGTTGATCTATTTAAGACACTGATATATGTTTTATATTATCTTTATTGTTTATTTACTAATATATAGTTGATCTATTTAAGACACTGATACATGTTTTATATTATCTTTATTGTTTATTTACTAATATATAGTTGATCTGTTTAAGACACTGATACATGTTTTATATTATCTTTATTGTTTATTTACTAATATATAGTTGATCTATTTAAGACACTGATATATGTTTTATATTATCTTTATTGTTTATTTACTAATATATAGTTGATCTATTAAGACACTGATACATGTTTTATATTATCTTTATTGTTTATTTACTAATATATAGTTGATCTGTTTAAGACACTGATATATTTTTTATATTATCTTTATTGTTTATTTACTAATATATAGTTGATCTATTTAAGACACTGATATATGTTTTATATTATCTTTATTGTTTATTTACTAATATATAGTTGATCTATTTAAGACACTGATACATGTTTTATATTATCTTTATTGTTTATTTACTAATATATAGTTGATCTATTTAAGACACTGATACATGTTTTATATTATATTATCTTTATTGTTTATTTACTAATATATAGTTGATCTATTTAAGACACTGATACATGCTTTATATTATATTATCTTTATTGTTTATTTACTAATATATAGTTGATCTATTTAAGACACTGATACATGTTTTATATTATATTATCTTTATTGTTTATTTACTAATATATAGTTGATCTATTTAAGACACTGATACATGTTTTATATTATATTATCTTTATTGTTTATTTACTAATATATAGTTGATCTATTTAAGACACTGATACATGTTTTATATTATCTTTTCTTTATTGTTTATTTACTAATATATAGTTGATCTATTTAAGACACTGATACATGTTTTATATTATCTTTTCTTTATTGTTTATTTACTAATATATAGTTGATATAAATATATAGTTGAATTAATTCTATACATGATGATAAATATAAGTCTGTAAATATAAAGTCATTCAAACCAGTCGGAGCCAAGGTCTCAAGACAGCAAGTTCTAAAACTATTTATAAAATTTAGATTTTTTTTTTTAACCATATGTTTGAAATAAGGGAGGAAACCAGAGTTCCCAGAGGAACCTTCACCAGCTCCAGCAAAAGTTCTTTGAGAATAAGGAAGTGAGACGAACATGGACCTCCGTCTGTTGACGTGAAGATGGACGAGGACACATGAGTGTCTCGTCCATCTTCTCAATGACAGACGGTCACGTGACCTCCAGTGACACGCGTCAATCAAGGCTCTGACAGGTGGATGCCGGACACTCACATACGTGGACTGAACTCTCCTCCAGTGTCCCAGTCCACAGCAATACATCCAGGAGCAGGAGCAGGTCTCGGGTCAGAACTCCCTGGACCGTCGTCGCTCAGGTGAGTCGGAGAGAGGACCTGAGTGAAGACACCAGAGTGATGAGTGTGTGTGTGTGTGAGAGTGTGTGTCGGCGCCTCACCTCAAACAAGTGTCTCCCTTCGCTCATCGTCACCTCCTCCCACGGCGGGTCCTCACCAACTAAACGTCTCTCTCGTCCTCCGTCGTCTGTTGCATCATCACTCCATCATCGTCCTGCAGCCTCCTCTTCCTCCGGAGCTCCTCCTCCTCCTCACTTCACACTTCCAGTCGCAGCGCACCTGAGTCACTCTCGGTGTGTCGGGGTGTGTGTGTGTGTGTGTGTGTGTGTGTGTGTGTGTGTGTGTGTGTGTGTGTGTGTGTGTGTCTCTGTTGCCAGGCTGGATGAGGAAACACTCGACTAGCGCAGGAGAAACACGCTCGGAATCCAAATGCAGCCTCAGACCCTCAAAGATTCTCTCTCTTCTTTCCTCTCCCTCTCTCGTCCTTTCTCTCCTTCTTCATTTCTCCCTCTCTACTTTTCTCTCTTCTTTTCTCTCCCTCTATTCATTTCTCTCCTTCTTCTTTTCTCACTCTCTTCTTTCCTCTTTCTCCTCTCTCTCTTCTTCTCTCACTCTCTTCTTTCCTCTTTCTCCTCTCTCTCTTCTTTTCTCTCCCTCTCTTCTTTCCTCCCTCTCTTCTTTTCTCTCCCTCTCATCTTTTATCTCTTTCTGCTTTCCTCTCACTCTTCTTTCCTCCCCCTCTTCTTTTCTTTTGCTCTTATTTTCTCTCTCCGTCTCTTTCACTCCTTTGCGACTGTTGTGGGACAAACAACGAGCGACTGTCCCAGCACCCCGGGGCGCCAGGCGGGGGACACCCTGGAAAGATAACCTCTGACACCAGCAGAAAAAGAGAGAGACAGTGATCAGCCTGTGTTTTTGGACTGAGGGAGGAAATCAGAGTGTCAAGTTTAATCATCAAAACTCATACGAGGATGATTCCAGTTGAACTTGAACCTCAGCAGAGAAACTAAACTTGTGTTTGTTTCTAAAAACATGAAACAACAATATTGTGTTTAATCAACTGAGATTAAAAAGTTACAAGACGTTTGTTTTCACCTCAGAGAGAAAAAACATCTCACGACACGAGTGAAGATACAAACTGGTTGATTCTGTTCGACAATAAACTACATTTTCAATTTGCAGAAAAGATAAACTTTAGGAGGAAAAGAGAATAAATGTTCTGGGAGATCAATAAAGTGCTTAAACTTTCATGATCCTCGGAATAATGCGGAGAAATGTCCCCGAATATCACATAAACCAACACAAACAAAGACGTCACACAAATATATAAAAACACACCATCGCACACCCACACAAACATAAATACACACAGACACACACACCATCACACACATATATACAAACACAGACACACACACACCATCGCACACAAACATATATACACAGACAGACACACACACACACCATCACACACATATATACAAACACAGACACACACACACCATCGCACACAAACATATATACACAGACAGACACACACACACACATATATACAAACACACCATCACACACAAACATACATACGCACAGACACACACACACCATCACATACACAC
>NC_141833.1:22100449-22120449 GCF_982586985.1 Callionymus lyra
AAAATTGTATGATTATAGTTGAAAATTGTTTGATTATATTTGAAAATTGTTTGATTATAGTTGAAAATTGTTGATTATAGTTGAAAATTGTTTGATTATAGTTGAAAATTGTTTGATTATAGTTGAAAATTGTTTGATTATATTTGAAAATTGTTTGATTATAGTTGAAAATTGTTGATTATAGTTGAAAATTGTTTGATTATAGTTGAAAATTGTTAATTATAGTTGAAAATTGTTTGATTATATTTGAAAATTGTTTGATTATAGTTGAAAATTGTTGATTATAGTTGAAAATTGTTTGATTATAGTTGAAAATTGTTTGATTATAGTTGAAAATTGTTTGATTAGAGTTTAAAATTGTTGATTATAGTTGAAAATTGTTTGATTATAGTTGAAAATTGTTTGATTATAGTTGAAAATTGTTTGATTAGAGTTTAAAATTGTTGATTATAGTTGAAAATTGTTTGATTATAGTTGAAAATTGTTTGATTATAGTTAAAATTGTTTGATTAGAGTTGAAAATTGAAAACTTCAGAAGTACCTTTTTAGCAGAACTCTGTAAGAAATCACATTTTAAGAAACGTATCAACAGCTCGTACTCTTGGAAAAGGAAAAAGCAAAGTTTGCTCATCGATGCTCTTCATTCATTCCTAGAAGCCGCGACTCTTGTGCTAAACGACGCTCAACTGACGTTGAAATGATTAAACCCTGAACAGATGAGCTCAGAACCTGCAGCTCGATTATACAAGTGTCTCGCGGCGAGAAGCCGTTCATCTCACATGTGCTGCTGAGGACGAGCGGAACGAAGGAGGAAACGGAGATTCTTCTCAATCTTCTCTGCAGCGGAATGTCGTAACCAAGATGAATCTCTGGATGAAGGTGACCAGCGCGGCATTTGTCACTCGCTGGCGGGCGGAGGAGCTATGGCAACAGAGCCATGACTTTTCCACGAGCCGCCGGAGGAGCTTAAGCGATCTACAGGTGGGGTCTCAGTTATTGGATCGAAAAGCCCAGCCTGATCCCCCCAATCAATGCTTCCTGCCGTGATGACGGAAGACACTTGATTAGAAATCACTGCTTCTGATGAAAAAAATGAAGATTCTCAAACTTCACTTCGCTTCGAGACTAATGTCGGATTTAGCGCGAGACATCGGGAAAAGCCTCTTCCTGCGAACGATGGGGTGGATTTCGAGACACGAGAGAAGTCGACGCTTAAGAAAAATAATGAGCAGGTCAAGCTAACGAGCGGCTGGCGGCGACTTCCTGATTAGAGGCCGTTGAAAGAAGCGCTCGGACTCAGGGAGTCGTAATTAGGGACCCCGGGGAGCGGAGTCCTGCGACCGCACGGTGGTCCTTCGAGGTCACGTCCCACCATTAGCGAGTGCCGCGGTGACGGACACTGACGGCGTAACACATAAGCTACCGTTGTTTTTTTAGCTTCGACTTCCTCGTGTTAGGGAGTCTGGTTAAAGGCCCCAAGAAAGATACGTGAAGCGAACGTAAGGGGCGTAGGGGGGCGCAGTGGTTAGAGCGGTCGCCTCAAAGCAGGGTCAATTCCAGGCTTGGGTTTACTCCAGGTACTCAGGTTTCCTCCCACAGTCCAAAATCATACAGAGGTTGATTGAGAACTTGGGGAAATTGTCCGTAGGAATGAATGGAATGAATTTGGGATGCTAGACGTTGGGTGACTACCAAGGAATCATGCAGCTTCTGGTAAGGAGGTCCGCCCTCCTTGCAAGATCTATAAGACGTCTTGAATCCAAGAGATGGAAGATGTTTCTGGTCCATTGCTTAATAAACGACAAGTTACTCTGAGACTCCTGACCTGCTCATCCCGTCAAGTCTGTGGTCGATCCTTTCTCCGACCGGTTCCTGCTCCAACACCGGCTCCCAAAGATGCTCCAGTCACCCTGAGGTGAAAACCCATTTCTACCCAGTCAAACCCACGGTCTTGTTCTTCAAGGTGTCAGGTACAAAAAGATTGTTGAATGGTTTTTGTTTCCGGTGTGACCAGGTTCGGTTTTAGTGTTTCTTTTTCCTTTCTGAAGTTTTGTTGACACTCGACTGCAGGGGTGTCAAGCTGGTCCAGAAAAGGCCGGAGACGACGGTGCAGGTTTTTGTTCCAACCAGTCGAGCACACCTGAGTTAACGAGTTGAACAAGCAACAACTGACTGACATTCAACTGATCAGTGTCTTCAGGCCCCTGATGGTTCAACTATATGTGCTTGACTGACTGGATTTAAAACCTGCACCGTCGTTTCCACCCTTTTCTGGACCAGCTTGACACCTGTTATCTACTGTGACCCCTGAGAACTTGAACTTCCTCCCAGTTCACACCGAAACACGACCAGCTTTACTTCGGTTCAAGATCAACATTTTCTGTGAAGGACAAAAGAAACTGAGCCGTTTGCGACTGTAAATCAGGGCCTCCAAGTCCGAGTCCATGGTTCTCAGGCAGAATGAGGCGGAAGACGTTCTCTTGGGGACGAGATCCAGTCCCTAGAGCAGGGGTAGGGAACCTGGTCCAGAAAGAGCCGCAGTGGGTGCAGGTTTTTGTTCCAACCGATCAAGCATGTACAGTTTAACCAATGAGGTTTCAGCTGAACAAGCAACACCAGACTGACAATCAACTGATTACACTCCTAAGTCACCTGATTGGATAAAATGTGTCCTCTTGAATGGTTGGAACGAAAACCTGCACCCACTGCGGCTCTTTCTGGACCAGGTTCCCTCCCCCTGCCCTAGAGTATCTTGGTGTCTTGTTCACGAGTGAAGGAAGATCTACCGGCAGACTGTGGCAGCGTCAGCCGTTACGCAGACGATGCACCGATCTCTGGTGACTAAAACGATCAAAACACGACATCTCTTCCGTCCCGGATCTTAGACTTCGCTTTGTGGAGAAAGATGGACAATCAGAGAGTGTCACGGGTTGTTTATTCGCCGCTTCGAGTCAAACAAAATACAAGCTTTATGATCGATCGATCGGACTTTGTCCCGGCGACTGTACAGGTCAATAGTCGCGGGAGAAAAGGTCCCGATCTGTAGAAACATCGCTATATTTGAGGCAAATTTCCCTTTCCGGCCAAATGGTTCTTTCAAGTTCCCTGTGTCCCGATCCCCCGTAGAGAGACATCCTGATTTGTTTTCTTGTAATCTAATCATTCAAATGTTCTCGGGCGGGGGTTATCTTCTCTTCCGTCTTTTATCCCCCCTTTCCCGGGTGTGTCTTGCTTCGTTCTTTGATCTACGATTTAAGGTGTGATTTGCAGATAAACAGATGTTTTAAATAACCGGTGTCTTATCTCTAATTCTGATCCAAGCTTGCCTTGAGTGAGTCAGTCTGAGTGGAATGTTGATTGTAAATGTGTAGTCAAATGTTTCCGCTCTTAGATCAAGCAGTAATTTATACTTATATTTTGATTATCTTTTAGCATTAATTTAAGTATGGCGTATACGTATATCTCATCCTGAAAATTGTTTGATTATAATTGAAAATTGTTTGATTTTAGTTGAAAATTGTTTGATTATAGTTGAAAATTGTTGATTATAGTTGAAAATTGTTGATTATAGTTGAAAATTGTTTGATTATAGTTTAAAATTGTTGATTATAATTGAAAATTGTTTGATTATAGTTGAAAATTGTTGATTATAGTTGAAAATTGTTTGATTATAGTTGAAAATTGTTTGATTTTAGTTGAAAATTGTTTGATTATAGTTGAAAATTGTTTGATTATAGTTGAAAATAGTTGATTATAGTTGGAAATTGTTTGATTATAGTTGAAAATTGTTGATTATAGTTGAAAATTGTTTGATTATAGTTGAAAATTGTTTGATTTTAGTTGAAAATTGTTTGATTGTAGTTGAAAATTGTTTGATTATAATTGAAAATTGTTTGATTATAGTTGTAAATTGTTGATTATAGTTGAAAATTGTTTGATTATAGTTGAAAATTGTTTGATTATAGTTGAAAATTGTTGATTATAGTTGAAAATTGTTTGATTATAGTTGAAAATTGTTTGATTATAGTTGAAAATTGTTTGATTATAGTTGAAAATTGTTTGATTATAGTTGAAAATTGTTTGATTTTAGTTGAAAATTGTTTGATTATAGTTGAAAATTGTTTGATTATAATTGAAAATTGTTTGATTATAGTTGAAAATTGATTGATTTTAGTTGAAAATTGTTTGATTATAATTGAAAATTGTTTGATTATAGTTGAAAATTGTTGATTATAGTTGAAAATTGTTTGATTATAATTGAAAATTGTTTGATTATAGTTGAAAATTGTTGATTATAGTTGAAAATTGTTTGATTATAGTTGAAAATTGTTTGATTTTAGTTGAAAATTGCTTGATTATAGTTGAAAATTGTTTGATTTTAGTTGAAAATTGTTTGATTATAATTGAAAATTGTTTGATTATAGTTGAAAATTGTTTGATTATAGTTGAAAATTGTTTGATTATAGTTGAAAATTGTTTGATTATAGTTGAAAATTGTTTGATTATAGTTGAAAATTGTTTGATTATAATTGAAAATTGTTTGATTATGAAAATGTTTCCGCTCTTAGATCAAGCAGTAATTTATACTTTATATTTTCATTATCTTTTAGCATTAATTTAAGTATGACGTATACGTCTATAATAATTTTAATCTAACATGACGAACAGCAAAGCTCTTTGAAGTTCACTCCAGGCTGACCTTGAAGTTCTTCTTCTGTAAATGACCAACAGGGGGAGTGTAGAGCAGGATGACAGGAAGTCCTGATGAAACCTCTGAAGCTGAGACCGTGGGTCACCGTCGGTGAAGATCTGCTGCTGCGTGTCCGAGCGCTCGACTCAAACTCGTATTGAACGGCAGGAAAATCAAAAGCGCTTCGGATGAGATTCCGCCTGAAGAGTCTCTCGGTGATGATTCCATTCTTTGCAATTATTGACGGAAAGATAAACGCGTTCAATGGAAGAGAAGAACCTCGAGGGAGTCACGTGACCGTCTTCTCCGACTCATGGTCACTGACACCAGGAATCCTGGGGATCCTTCCTCGTGTGACAGAAGATTACGTTTCTGCAGGACGTCCTTGACCCTTGACCCCACGAGATGATGCAATATCTGGATGGATTCAGGGTTTCAGCCTTAAAGGACTAACTATGAAAACACAAGAGGTTAGAAAATCGACTAATTATAGTTGAAAATTGTTAGATTTTAGTTGAAAATTGTTTGATTATAGTTGAAAATTGTTAGATTTTAGTTGAAAATTGTTTGATTATAGTTGAAAATTGTTAGATTTTAGTTGAAAATTGTTGGATTATAGTTGAAAATTGTTGATCATAGTTGAAAATTGTTTGATTATAGTTGAAAATTGTTGATTATAGTTGAAAATTGTTTGATTATAGTTGAAAATTGTTTGATTATAGTTGAAAATTGTTGGATTATAGTTGAAAATTGTTGATTATAGTTGAAAATTGTTTGATTATAGTTGAAAATTGTTGGATTATAGTTGAAAATTGTTGATTATAGTTGAAAATTGTTTGATTATAGTTGAATTTTTTTTTGATTATAATTGAAAATTGTTTGATTATAGTTGAAAATTGTTGGATTATAATTGAAAATTGTTGGATTATAGTTGAAAATTGTTTGATTATAGTTGAAAAGTGTTTGATTATAATTGAAAATTGTTTGATTATAGTTGAAAATTTTTGATTATAGTTGAAAATTGTTGGATTATAATTGAAAATTGTTGGATTATAATTGAAAATTGTTGGATTATAATTGAAAATTGTTTAATTATACCTGAAAATGGTTCTTAACTCCTGTTTCCTCCTCATGTGTCTGACGCTCGTTCTCAGCCTAAAAGAAAAGACTGAATCACGAATGAGCTTCTCTGACGGATGAAGAGAATCTTGACAGACAAACACCTTCTGCAGAAAGACTGGGATCTACTTCCAATTTGTTCCTCTTTATTCCGCACTCTCTCTCTTTCTGTTCATCTGCAGCCCCCCCCCCACACACCCCCCACACCACACACCACCCCCCCGACACTCCCAGATATGAGTCATCGGCAGAATCCCTGCATTTCTAAACAATTAGATCAGGAGGCCGTGATAATGCAGGGGATCCAGCTCTACCTGCTCGAGTCAGGGGGGAGGGAGGGAGGAAAGAAGGGAGGAAAGAAGGGAGGAAAGAAGGGAGGAAAGAAGGGAGGAGGAGAGAGTATGACTCACTGATCGACGCCTTCAAGTTCCTGCACCGTCGATCTGCATCAATGGCTTCACTGGCGGCGACTCGCCGTGTTTTGCTGCGTCTTGATTAGCATCTAATGCGTGGAAGAGAATCTTAATCCCATGTATTTGTCGTCTCATCGTTCCGGATAATTCCGTCCCAGTGGATCCTTCGCTCCAGCCTCTGAAACAAGACGATAATGAAGCTCATTAGACTCGTCCTCGTCGTGGCTTCGCTCGGTTTTCGGGCCCGAGATGCGCTAACGAGCGACGACGACTCGAAGAGAAGTTTCTCCGTAAATGATAAGAAAACTGAAGATTATCTTCATGAACGGACGTCAAGAATGAACCACGACGACGATTTAACTCTTGATTGAGACGTAAAATGATATTTTGACTATTATTTGATTCAGAAGTCAAGAATAAAAGATCGCGATCCTTGTACGATACATGTCGACATCAGTCTTCGGATTATAGTTTAAATTGTTTGATTATAGTTTAAATTGTTTGATTATAGTTGAAAATTGTTTGATTATAGTTTAATTTGTTTAAATTGTTTGATTATAGTTTAAATTGTTTGATTATAGTTTAAATTGTTTGATTATAGTTGAAAATTGTTTGATTATAGTTTAATTTGTTTAAATTGTTTGATTATAGTTTAAATTGTTTGATTATAGTTTAAATTGTTTGATTATAGTTGAAAATTGTTTGATTATAGTTTAATTTGTTCAAATTGTTTGATTATAGTTTAAATTGTTTGATTATAGTTTAAATTGTTTGATTATAGTTGAAAATTGTTTGATTATAGTTTAATTTGTTTAAATTGTTTGATTATAGTTTAAATTGTTTGATTATAGTTTAAATTGTTTGATTATAGTTGAAAATTGTTTGATTCTAGTTGAAAATGTTTGATTATAGTTGAAAATTGTTTGATTATAGTTGAAAATTGTTTGATTTTAGTTGAAAATTGTTTGATTATAGTTGAAAATTGTTTGATTATAGTTGAAAATTGTTTGATTACAGTTGAAAATTGTTTGATTATAGTTGAAAATTGTTTGATTATAGTTTAAATTGTTTGATTATAGTTGAAAATTGTTTGATTTTAGTTGAAAATTGTTTGATTATAGTTTAAATTGTTTGATTATAGTTTAAATTGTTTGATTATAGTTGAAAATTGTTTGATTATAGTTGAAAATTGTTTGATTTTAGTTGAAAATTGTTTGATTATAGTTGAAAATTGTTTGATTATAGTTGAAAATTGTTTGATTACAGTTGAAAATTGTTTGATTATAGTTGAAAATTGTTTGATTATAGTTTAAATTGTTTGATTATAATTGAAAATTGTTTGATTATAGTTGAAAATTGTTTGATTAAAGTAGAAAATTGTTTGATTATAGTTTAAATTGTTTGATTATAATTGAAAATTGTTTGATTATAGTTGAAAATTGTTTGATTAAAGTAGAAAATTGTTTGATTATAGTTTAAATTGTTTGATTATAATTGAAAATTGTTTGATTATAGTTTAAATTGTTTGATTAAAGTAGAAACATTTTTTGATAATAGTTTTAATTGTTTGATTATAGTTGAAAATTGTTTGATTATAGTTGAAAATTGTTTGATTATAGTTGAAAATTGTTTGATTATAGTTTAAATTGTTTGATTATAGTTGAAAATTGTTTGATAATAGTTTTAATTGTTTGATTATAGTTTAAATTGTTTGATTATAGTTGAAAATTGTTTGATTATAGTTTAATTTGTTTAAATTGTTTGATTATAGTTTAAATTGTTTGATTATAGTTTAAATTGTTTGATTATAGTTGAAAATTGTTTGATTATAGTTTAATTTGTTTAAATTGTTTGATTATAGTTTAAATTGTTTGATTATAGTTTAAATTGTTTGATTATAGTTGAAAATTGTTTGATTCTAGTTGAAAATGTTTGATTATAGTTGAAAATTGTTTGATTATAGTTGAAAATTGTTTGATTTTAGTTGAAAATTGTTTGATTATAGTTGAAAATTGTTTGATTATAGTTGAAAATTGTTTGATTACAGTTGAAAATTGTTTGATTATAGTTGAAAATTGTTTGATTATAGTTTAAATTGTTTGATTATAGTTGAAAATTGTTTGATTTTAGTTGAAAATTGTTTGATTATAGTTTAAATTGTTTGATTATAGTTTAAATTGTTTGATTATAGTTGAAAATTGTTTGATTATAGTTGAAAATTGTTTGATTTTAGTTGAAAATTGTTTGATTATAGTTGAAAATTGTTTGATTATAGTTGAAAATTGTTTGATTACAGTTGAAAATTGTTTGATTATAGTTGAAAATTGTTTGATTATAGTTTAAATTGTTTGATTATAATTGAAAATTGTTTGATTATAGTTGAAAATTGTTTGATTAAAGTAGAAAATTGTTTGATTATAGTTTAAATTGTTTGATTATAAGAAGTTGAACGGATGTTTAGACGTCCTTTCAAACGTTCTTCTCTAAACAATAAAGCAGTATCACCAGGACGCCTGAAGTGATGGCGTCTCAGAGACGACACAGATTCCATCAGCGGCTCCAGTCCGTGGATCACGTCCTGCAGTGTCGTCCTGGATTGTTTGATTTCTTCTCGCCGGCGAGTCCTCGCCTCGGGATGTGGTCTCTGGGGAGCTGAGATGGATGGAGCTCCCTCGGCTCGACAGGTACTTACCGAGAGCTGGTTTCCTTTTTTCTGCTCGTCGCCTCGTGTCGTCAATTTGTTGCAACAAAAAAAGATCACCATCAAAACTATTAAATCAAGATGATAATTAAAACAAACAACATCCTTTGAATGTACTTCACACAAATATTACCAAATACATCAAAGGCAAATATTATAATTATCATGGAAAGTACGTCCTTCCCATGTTAGTCCCAGGAGTACCCGGAGTAAACCCACGCATCAACGTGTTAAGAGATTTGAAAATAGAAATGATGTATTTGGTTCAACAAAAGATTTAAATTGTTTGATTAAAGTTGAAAATTGTTTGATTATAGTTGAAAATTGTTTGATTATAGTTGAAAATTGTTTGATTATAGTTGAAAATTGTTGGATTATAGTTGAATATTGTTTGATTATAGTTGAAAATTGTTTGATTATAGTTGAAAATTGTTTGATTATAGTTGAAAATTGTTTGATTATAGTTGAAAATTGTTGATTATAGTTGAAAATTGTTTGATTATAGTTGAAAATTGTTTGATTATCGTTGAAAATTGTTTGATTATAGTTGAAAATTGTTTGATTATCGTTGAAAATTGTTTGATTAAAGTAGAAAATTGTTTGATTAAATTAGAATATTGTTTGATTATAGTTGAAAATTGTTTGATTATAGTTGAATATTGTTGATTATAGTTGAAAATTGTTTGATTATAGTTGAAAATTGTTGATTATAGTTGAAAATTGTTTGATTATAGTTGAAAATTGTTGATTATAGTTGAAAATTGTTTGATTATAGTTGAAAATTGTTTGATTATAGTTGAAAATTGTTGATTATAGTTGAAAATTGTTTGATTATAGTTGAAAATTGTTGATTATAGTTGAAAATTGTTGATTATAGTTGAATATTGTTTGATTATAGTTGAAAATTGTTGATTATAGTTGAAAATTGTTTGATTATAGTTGAAAATTGTTGATTATAGTTGAAAATTGTTTGATTATAGTTGAAAATTGTTTGATTATAGTTGAAAATTGTTTGATTATAGTTGAAAATTGTTGATTATAGTTGAAAATTGTTTGATTATAGTTGAAAATTGTTTGATTATCGTTGAAAATTGTTTGATTATAGTTGAAAATTGTTTGATTATAGTTGAAAATTGTTGGATTATAGTTAAAAATTGTTTGATTAAATTAGAAAATTGTTTGTAACAAAAGATGTTTGTAAAGAACATTTCATTCAATCATGTTTCATTAACAGGGTATTCCAGAGCCGCAGTCTTTCCCAGCTACCCCGGGCAAGAGGCAGGTGAAAAACTAGTTGCAATAGGACACACAATAACACACAATCCTTGACACACACTTACAGAATCAATCTCTATGCTGTGGGAGGAAGCCGGGAGTGTCCAGAGTAAACACATACATCAAGGTGTTATTAGATTAATTTAATATTACACAATAATACACAAGGCTGATGTCTTTCCCAGCTACCCCGGGCGAGAGCCCGTGGATAGACGGGTCGCAGTAGGACACACAAAGACACACAATTGTTCCCTCGCAACTGCAGAGTAAACCTCTTTCTGCTCTGCACTGTGGGAGGAAACCAGAGGGTTACACTAAAGCTTAAAAACCTGCCGTACCCACTGGCTGGGAACAGAGTAGCTGAGGGGGGCGAAGTCTGAGCTGCTGCTCCCTCGACACGACTCCAGGTGACTTGAAAAAAGAGAGAAGACAAATGTGAGCGTCTTTAAAGGAAAGTTTGGCCGAAATGTCATGAAGTGAAGAAGTGTTTTGATCTGTCGTCAGTCGTCGTGAACCTCATGTCAGAAACATCTGTGTTTGATGATCTACTGACTCCTTCAAGAAACATCTGTGTTTGATGATCTACTGACTCCTTCATGAAACATCTGTGTTTGATGATCTACTGACTCCTTCAAGAAACATCTGTGTTTGATGATCTACTGACTCCTTCAAGAAACATCTGTGTTTGATGATCTACTGACTCCTTCAAGAAACATCTGTGTTTGATGATCTACTGACTCCTTCTAGAAACATCTGTGTTTGATGATCTACTGACTCCTTCTAGAAACATCTGTGTTTGATGATCTACTGACTCCTTCAAGAAACATCTCTGTGTTTGATGATCTACTGACTCCTTCAAGAAACATCTCTGTGTTTGATGATCTACTGACTCCTTCAAGAAACATCTGTGTTCGATGATCTACTGACTCCTTCAAGAAACATCTGTGTTTGATTATCTACTGACTCCTTCAAGAAACATCTGTGTTTGATGATCTACTGACTCCTTCAAGAAACATCTGTGTTTGATGATCTACTGACTCCTTCAAGAAACATCTCTGTGTTTGATGATCTACTGACTCCTTCAAGAAACATCTGTGTTTGATGATCTACTGACTCCTTCAAGAAACATCTGTGTTTGATGATCTACTGACTCCTTCAAGAAACATCTCTGTGTTTGATGATCTACTGACTCCTTCAAGAAACATCTGTGTTTGATGATCTACTGACTCCTTCAAGAAACATCTGTGTTTGATTATCTACTGACTCCTTCAAGAAACATCTGTGTTTGATGATCTACTGACTCCTTCAAGAAACATCTGTGTTTGATGATCTACTGACTCCTTCAAGAAACATCTGTGTTTGATGATCTACTGACTCCTTCAAGAAACATCTGTGTTTGATGATCTACTGACTCCTTCAAGAAACATCTGTGTTTGATGATCTACTGACTCCTTCAAGAAACATCTGTGTTTGATGATCTACTGACTCCTTCAAGAAACATCTGTGTTTGATGATCTACTGACTCCTTCAAGAAACATCTGTGTTTGATGATCTACTGACTCCTTCAAGAAACATCTGTGTTTGATGATCTACTGACTCCTTCAAGAAACATCTGTGTTTGATGATCTACTGACTCCTTCAAGAAACATCTGTGTTTGATGATCTACTGACTCCTTCAAGAAACATCTCAAGACACTTTTATTTGAGCGAATCCTTGATTCTCTGAGACTCCTGTGTTGTTCTCAGTATTATCTTGATCCTTTAAATATATATTTTATTGAATATTGTTTTGATTGTTTAAGTGCTTTGTGACCCTGGTCTAGAAAAGCTCTATATAAATATTACTTACTCACTTGAATTGTCCTTTTAGCGCTTCGTCGCCGTCGTGTTGCTCGCGCTTTATGTCACAAATGCTTTCATTTCACAAGCCAGGACGCCGCCGCGCTCGACCCTGGGCTTCCGATCACGACGCCGGGATTCGATTGTTGCGCCCGAACGTTCCCGCCGTCGTAATGCCCGACATCCGTCTCCGGTAATGACATGAAACGATTCCTCGGGAGCTGAGATCGAGTTTTAGCTTTCTTTGTTTATTTTAGTAAAAGAGAACGACCGTAACCGAATCAGCGCCGCCATCCAATAATATTCCCGCTTTGATTTAAAGACACATAATGTAAAGAAAGCGGCTCCGCGGGGACGTCTGTTCCTGCGCTCCAGCCTCGTCTTCCGTTCGCCTTCATATCAACGACTTCCTCTCTCGCTCACACCTTCTTTCATTCAGCCAGAAACTTTCAGTTAATTGCCTTTTTTTTCTGACACAACAGCGACGGCGAAAACAGAATCGTTCTATTTATAGCCCGACTGTGTTGCTGGACGCGTGGGAGTCGAAGCGTTCATAGTATGAAACGTTTGAAGGAAGAAGATTAAAGTTGAAAATTGTTTGATTAAATTAGAATATTGTTTGATTATAGTTTAAAATTGTTTGATTATAGTTGAAAATTGTTTGATTATCGTTGAAAATTGTTTGATTATAGTTGAAAATTGTTTGATTATCGTTGAAAATTGTTTGATTCTAGTTGAAAATTGTTTGATTATCGTTGAAAATTGTTTGATTATAGTTGAAAATTGTTTGATTATAGTTGAAAATTGTTTGATTATAGTTGAAAATTGTTTGATTATAGTTGAAAATTGTTTGATTATAGTTGAAAATTGTTTGATTATAGTTTGATTATAGTTTAAATTGTTTGATTATATTTGAAAATTGTTTGATTATAGTTTAAAATTGTTTGATTATAGTTTAAATTGTTGGATTATAGTTTAAATTGTTTGATTATATTTGAAAAATGTTTAATTATAGTTGAAAATTGTTTGATTATAGTTGAAAATTGTTTGATTATAGTTTAAATTGTTTGATTATAGTTTAAATTGTTTGATTCTAGTTGAAAATGGTTTGATTATAGTTGAAAATTGTTTGATTGTGGTTGAAAATTGTTTGATTATAGTTGAAAATTGTTTGATTATAGTTGAAAATTGTTTGATTATAGTTTGATTATAGTTTAAATTGTTTGATTATATTTGAAAATTGTTTGATTATAGTTTAAAATTGTTTGATTATAGTTTAAATTGTTGGATTATAGTTTAAATTGTTTGATTATATTTGAAAAATGTTTAATTATAGTTGAAAATTGTTTGATTATAGTTGAAAATTGTTTGATTATAGTTGAAAATTGTTTGATTATAGTTGAAAATTGTTTGATTATAGTTGAAAATTGTTTGATTATAGTTTGATTATAGTTTAAATTGTTTGATTATATTTGAAAAATGTTTAATTATAGTTGAAAATTGTTTGATTATAGTTGAAAATTGTTTGATTATAGTTTGATTATAGTTTAAATTGTTTGATTATATTTGAAAATTGTTTGATTATAGTTTAAAATTGTTTGATTATAGTTTAAATTGTTGGATTATAGTTTAAATTGTTTGATTATATTTGAAAAATGTTTAATTATAGTTGAAAATTGTTTGATTATAGTTGAAAATTGTTTGATTATAGTTTAAATTGTTTGATTATAGTTTAAATTGTTTGATTATAGTTGAAAATTGTTTGATTATAGTTGAAAATTGTTGATTATAGTTGAAAATGGTTTGATTATAGTTGAAAATTGTTTGATTGTGGTTGAAAATTGTTTGATTATAGTTGAAAATTGTTTGATTATAGTTGAAAATTGTTTGATTATAGTTTGATTATAGTTTAAATTGTTTGATTATATTTGAAAATTGTTGATTATAGTTGAAAATTGTTGATTATAGTTGAAAATTGTTTGATTATAGTTGAAAATTGTTTGATTATAGTTGAAAATTGTTTGATTAAAGTTGAAAATTGTTTGATCATAGTTTAAATTGTTTGATTATAAGAAGTTGAACGGCCAGATACAGCCAGAAACTTTCAGTTAATTGCCTTTTTTTCTGACACAACAGCGACAGTGAAAACAGAATCGTTCTATTTATAGCCCGACTGTGTTGCTGGAGGCGTGGGAGTCGAAGCGTTCATAGTATGGAACGTTTGAAGGTTTCTGGCTACGATGGGATGCAGGTGACCTACGATGGGATGCAGGTGACCTACGATGGGACGCAGGTGACCTACGATGGGACGCAGGTGACCTACGATGGGACGCAGGTGACCTACGATGGGATGCAGGTGACCTACGATGGGATGCAGGTGACCTACGATGGGACGCAGGTGACCTACGATGGGACGCAGGTGACCTACGATGGGATGCAGGTGACCTACGATGGGATGCAGGTGACCTACGATGGGACGCAGGTGACCTACGATGGGACGCAGGTGACCTACGATGGGACGCAGGTGACCTACGATGGGACGCAGGTGACCTACGATGGGACGCAGGTGACCTACGATGGGACGCAGGTGACCTACGATGGGACGCAGGTGACCTACGATGGGACGCAGGTGACCTACGATGGGACGCAGGTGACCTACGATGGGACGCAGGTGACCTACGATGGGACGCAGGTGACCTACGATGGGACGCAGGTGACCTACGATGGGACGCAGGTGACCTACGATGGGACGCAGGTGACCTACGATGGACGCTGACAGTGACTGTGTCCATGAGCAGCTGTAAGTCCGTCTGACCTTCTCTCTCCTCGCCCGGGAAGTGGAGTAAGTTTCCCGCTCATCAAAACTTGTTTGCCTATTCTCCAGCCGGGCCTGGGCAGCCTAATTAAAGGCAGTTATGGATGTGTGGAAATGTCACTCGTCTCCGTGCGGCGGACGCACGGAGACGAGCTGGAGGACGTGAACGCAATCCAAGTCTGAGACACGTTTATTACCAGGTCACTAGTTATTCATTATAAAAGTTGAACTAAAGTGTGTGTGTGGTGTTGTGATGTGTGAGTCTATTGTACCACAAGTGTGTGTGTTGTTGTGATGTGTGACTCTATTGTATCATCAGTGTGTGTGTGTTGCTGTGATGTGTGACTCTATTGTATCATCAGTGTGTGTGTTGTTGTGATGTGTGACTATATTGTATCATCAGTGTGTGTGTTGTTGTGATGTGTGACTCTATTGTATCATCAGTGTGTGTGTGTTGTTGTGATGTGTGACTCTATTGTATCATCAGTGTGTGTGTTGTTGTTGTGATGTGTGACTCTATTGTATCATCAGTGTGTGTGTGTTGTTGTGATGTGTGACTCTATAGTATCATCAGTGTGTGTGTGTTGTTGTGATGTGTGACTCTATTGTATCATCAGTGTGTGTGTTGTTGTGATGTGTGACTATATTGTATCATCAGTGTGTGTGTTGTTGTGATGTGTGACTCTATTGTATCATCAGTGTGTGTGTTGTTGTGATGTGTGACTCTATTGTATCATCAGTGTGTGTGTTGTTGTGATGTGTGACTCTATTGTATCATCAGTGTGTGTGTGTTGTTGTGATGTGTGACTCTATTGTATCATCAGTGTGTGTGTTGTTGTGATGTGTGACTCTATTGTATCATCAGTGTGTGTGTTGTTGTGTTGTGTGACTCTATTGTACCACAAGTGTGTGTGTTGTTGTGATGTGTGACTCTATTGTATCATCAGTGTGTGTGTTGTTGTGATGTGTGACTCTATTGTATCATCAGTGTGTGTGTTGTTGTGAGGTGTGACTCTATTGTATCATCAGTGTGTGTGTGTGTTGTTGTGATGTGTGACTCTATTGTATCATCAGTGTGTGTGTTGTTGCGATGTGTGACTCTATTGTATCATCAGTGTGTGTGTTGTTGTGAGGTGTGACTCTATTGTATCATCAGTGTGTGTGTGTTGTTGTGATGTGTGACTCTATTGTATCATCAGTGTGTGTGTTGTTGTGATGTGTGACTCTATTGTATCATCAGTGTGTGTGTTGTTGTGAGGTGTGACTCTATTGTATCATCAGTGTGTGTGTGTTGTTGTGATGTGTGACTCTATTGTATCATCAGTGTGTGTGTTGTTGTGATGTGTGACTCTATTGTATCATCAGTGTGTGTGTTGTTGTGATGTGTGACTCTATTGTATCATCAGTATGTGTGTTGTTGTGATGTGTGACTCTATTGTATCATCAGTGTGTGTGTTGTTGTGATGTGTGACTCTATTGTATCATCAGTGTGTGTGTGTTGTTGTGATGTGTGACTCTATTGTATCATCAGTGTGTGTGTGTTGTTGTGATGTGTGACTCTATTGTATCATCAGTGTGTGTGTGTTGCTGTGATGTGTGACTCTATTGTATCATCAGTGTGTGTGTGTTGTTGTGATGTGTGACTCTATTGTATCATCATTGTGTGTGTGTTGTTGTGATGTGTGACTCTATTGTATCATCAGTGTGTGTGTGTTGTTGTGATGTGTGGCTCTATTGTATCATCAGTGGGTGTGTTGTTGTGATGTGTGACTCTATTGTATCATCAGTGTGTGTGTGTTGTTGTGATGTGTGACTCTATTGTATCATCAGTGTGTGTGTGTTGTTGTGATGTGTGACTCTATTGTATCATCAGTGTGTGTGTTGTTGTGATGTGTGACTCTATTGTATCATCAGTGTGTGTGTTGTTGTGATGTGTGACTCTATTGTATCATCAGTATGTGTGTTGTTGTGATGTGTGACTCTATTGTATCATCAGTGTGTGTGTTGTTGTGATGTGTGACTCTATTGTATCATCAGTGTGTGTGTGTTGTTGTGATGTGTGACTCTATTGTATCATCAGTGTGTGTGTGTTGTTGTGATGTGTGACTCTATTGTATCATCAGTGTGTGTGTGTTGCTGTGATGTGTGACTCTATTGTATCATCAGTGTGTGTGTGTTGTTGTGATGTGTGACTCTATTGTATCATCATTGTGTGTGTGTTGTTGTGATGTGTGACTCTATTGTATCATCAGTGTGTGTGTGTTGTTGTGATGTGTGGCTCTATTGTATCATCAGTGGGTGTGTTGTTGTGATGTGTGACTCTATTGTATCATCAGTGTGTGTGTGTTGTTGTGATGTGTGACTCTATTGTATCATCAGTGTGTGTGTGTTGTTGTGATGTGTGACTCTATTTTATCATCAGTGTGTGTTTGTACAAAACTCTCTTTTCATTGAAATATTGATATTTAATTAGAAAATTATCTTCTGGAGATGAAATCTTGTTGACCATAACCAAACCCACTCTGCTATGATTGGTCGAGCATGGAGGTTTGTCACCACGCGTCATCAATGGTTTCCCCACTCCAAGGGACTCATTGTACAAACAAAGCATGATTACAGCTGGAGGAGTGAAGCCATTATTATGTCATATTGGACTCTCGTAACCTCTTGTTCGTCCAGATTCCAAGTGTAAAACATGGTCATGATGAGAAGTTACTGTATCTTGAAGTAAGATTCAACATTTAAACACGAGTCAGACCCTCTTAATGGAACAAAAAGCAAATCAAATTCTTCAAAGACGTTCAGAAAAACCTGTTATAACCTCAGTTCCTGGAATGAAGCAAACAATGGTTTAAAACTAGAGACGAGTCTATTCTCCTGATGACTCGTCGTGATGATGATGAGAAGTATTTTGAACTAATAACAAAGTTATCTTAAGACAGTTTAAGTAAAGTTAAATCAGAGAAAACAAAAACAGATCCTAGTAAACGAACCAGTGAATCACAGCAAAGAAAAACATCCTTTCTGAAGGAAGAAACCTTGAGCAGAACCAGACTCAGTGTTGACTCCTGCCGGGAGTCGTTTTGTTTTCACTCTCATGATCCTCAACACGTTGATGATCATTCCTTAAAAATAAATCCCATTTTAAAGCGATCCGTGAAGAATGTTCGAGGCCAATGATCTTAATCTGGGAGACGAGGGACCAGCTGGAGATAACGCGTCACTTTCAGACCCACTCTCTCGTCACGACGCACACGTCAACACTGACAACACTGACAACACTGACAACACACTCGTGCTAACACACAACACTTAAACTAACACACAACGCTTAAACTAACACACAACACTTAAACTAACACACAACGCTTAAACTAACACACAACACTTAAACTAACACACAACACTTAAACTAACACACAACGCTTAAACTAACACACAACACTTAAACTAACACACAACACTTAAACTAACACACAACGCTTAAACTAACACACAACGCTTAAACTAACACACAACGCTTAAACTAACACACAACACTTAAACTAACACACAACGCTTAAACTAACACACAACACTTAAACTAACACACAACGCTTAAACTAACACACAACACTTAAACTAACACACAACACTTAAACTAACACACAATGCTTAAACTAACACACAACACTTAAACTAACACACAACACTTAAACTAACACACAACGCTTAAACTAACACACAACGCTTAAACTAACACACAACGCTTAAACTAACACACAACACTTAAACTAACACACAACGCTTAAACTAACACACAACGCTTAAACTAACACACAACACTTAAACTAACACACAACGCTTAAACTAACACACAACGCTTAAACTAACACACAACGCTTAAACTAACACACAACACTTAAACTAACACACAACGCTTAAACTAACACACAACGCTTAAACTAACACACAACACTTAAACTAACACACAACGCTTAAACTAACACACAACACTTAAACTAACACACAACGCTTAAACTAACACACAACGCTTAAACTAACACACAACGCTTAAACTAACACACAACACTTAAACTAACACACAACACTTAAACTAACACACAACACTTAAACTAACACACAACGCTTAAACTAACACACAACACTTAAACTAACACACAACACTTAAACTAACACACAACGCTTAAACTAACACACAACACTTAAACTAACACACAACACTTAAACTAACACACAACGCTTAAACTAACACACAACACTTAAACTAACACACAACGCTTAAACTAACACACAACGCTTAAACTAACACACTACGGCCCGACGACAAATGGACGTTCGCTTCAAGCGAGTGGATGATTTGATGCGACACGACGGGCTGATGGTGCGACGCCGAGAGAGTCTGGATCTTCCACTGCCACGCGAGTGAATTCATTTAAGATAATGAGGAAACCACGCGAAAGAGAATCGCTGACTCGGGTATTTTTAGATCCTGTAATTCCTGTTTTAGACGAGCGTCGTGGAAAGAGCGGAAACACATCTGCTGCCGCGGCTCCTTCCATCTGTCGCCGACACAAACTGCTTAAAAACAACAGACGGTTTTCACATCCAAGTATTTTCACTATTTACTTCCTGTGATTACCCAGCATTCCATCCTGTGAAAGAGACAAGACTGTCAGCTGGAGTCACGTCCGCCTTGATGACTCACTTTTTAAAGACACCATTAGCTCGTCGTTGGTACATTCTCGTTGTTGCATCTGTTTTACTGTTTCTCTTAGTATTTTTTTTTTTCTTCCGTCTGTCGACTCTCCCTCCATTTTCATTTTGTCGTTGTCTCGTTATAAGTAGGACTTTACTTCGGACTTGTGTTTGTCTCTGTTGTTCATCAACTCCCATGAATACATCTGCCAAGGAGATGTTTATTTGTAAGTAACTTGGATTCTGGACAATGAAACTAGGACAAGGGATTTTAACTCACTTGTATGGCCTCTGACAGCGCACGTGAATCTCCGTCTGAATGAATGGAATTCAGTTATTTTTGGTATTTTAAGTAAGTAATTTATATTTATAGAGAGCTTTTCCAGACCAGGGTCACAAAGAACTCAAACAATTAAAACAATACTCAATACAATATATACTTAAAAGGTC